>NC_056732.1:407132650-407362650 GCF_019279795.1 Protopterus annectens
TCAACGGAAAAGGGGGAAAAGCGTATAGAAGACCCCGAGGCCAATCGTGGAGCGTCTCTGGGAGGATGGCCTGGTAGAGGGAAGAGTATGAAGTCGTCAAGGCACTTGCTGTTTTGAGGTGTTGCGAAAAGGTCGCAGCAAGGCTGGCCCCACTTCTGGAAAATTTTCTCTGCTACAGCCTGATTTAGAGACCACTCGTGAGGCATGAGAATTGTTCTGCTCAGTCTGTCCGCTATGACGTTGGACCTCCCGGGGATGTGCATTGCTATCGGAAACCGTTGAGAGGAGATCGCCCACTGCCAAAGTCTGAGTGCTTCTCGACATAGGGGGGTAGTTCCGCCCTGCTTGTTTATGTACCACACTACAGACATATTGTCCGTCTGAACTGCTATAGTCCTCGTGGGAAGAGAGTCCTGAAGGGCTTGCAACGATAAAAGCACTGCTCTCATCTCCAGGACATTTATGTGCAGGTGGCATTCTAATTGTTGCCATGTGCCCTGGACAGTCCTGCCCTGATAGTGCTCCCCCCCACCCGATCAGGGAGGCATCCATTGTCACCATGGCAACTGGAGGGGGAAGTACAAAGGGTCTGCCCTGAAGAAGTTGAGGGGAGACCATCCACCAGGAGAGGCGTTTTCAAAATGGGTCTCCAGTCTCTTGTCTTTTTTGGTACCAAAAAGAACCTGGAGTAGATTCCGGATCCTAGCTGATCTGCTGGGACTGCCTGGGTGACTCTTTTTCTAACCGCTTTTTTATCTCTAGCTGTGCCTGACCCCTTTGTTCGGGTGGTACGTCAGGGAGGGGTCTTGGCGGTTGGATCGGAGGGGAAATGAAGGGGATTTTGTAACCCTCGGATATGATCGACTGCACCCATTTGTCTTGAGAGAGGGATTGCCAGGCTTCCGGGTACAGAGATAATCTTCCCCCGACTGCCTCCAAAGGTGGACAGTCGGGCAGCTTCTCAGGGATGCTGAAAGGGTTGGTCAGGGAAGGATTTCCTGGAACCCTGGTTCTGTGGACCCCCCTCTGCCCCTGGGGCGGCGTCTATTATTGTTCCCCCCTCTGTCTAATGGGGAGTTCACCACGCGGCAGGCGACTCCTGTGGTTTATGAACCACATCTTTCCACCCTTCTGACCTTTAGGGTATGGTCTAGATGGTGTGGAAAAGTGGACTCCCACGGCAAAGAGAGTCTTACCATCTTGCTCGCACCTGGTGAGGGTATTCTTCACCTGAGGTCCAAACAACTCTGAACCATCAAATGGTGTATTGGTGAAGGACGCCTTGAAGGGATCAGCAAAATTAGAGTCGCATCCAGGCGTGACGTCTTAAAGCAACACCTGTGCCTGCGGCCCTACTCGCTCCATCGGCTGCATAAGAGATAAGCCGCATGGAGGAGTTGGCAATGGAAATCAGGGTAGCCAGCTGGGAGTTAATCTTATCCTGATACCCCACAGCAGAAGGATCCTGTATGGTTTCACCCAGTTCTTTGAGCAAATCTCTCTGAAGGCGGGTGAAATGACAAATAGTTCAGCGACCGCATGGCAAAGGTCGCTCAAGCAAATGTCCGCTTACCGTACCCGTCCATAGTCCTGGACTCTTTATTAGGAGGATAAATAGGTACAGAA
This sequence comes from Protopterus annectens, assembly GCF_019279795.1. Taxonomy (NCBI): domain Eukaryota; kingdom Metazoa; phylum Chordata; order Ceratodontiformes; family Protopteridae; genus Protopterus; species Protopterus annectens. The sequence continues at coordinate 407,134,277 of NC_056732.1, forward strand.
GGATCAGCTAATTCCTTCTTAGTGGCAGCTGCTACCACCATAGCATCTACCGATACACCTTTGGTCAGAAATGGTTTGTCTACCGGAGCAGAAATAAATTTAGAAGGCCTCCTAGGGGTAGGTTCCATCGATTCAGGAGCTGCCCACACCTTTCTGGCCACTACTTCCATCAGTGGGTCGAAAGGAGGGGAATCCCAGGAGGTGGAAGGGCGAGACCAAAAGCGTCCAGATAAACTGACTCGTCCTCTGAGGGTTTGCGGGTGGACCAATTCCCCCTCTGTTTCAGTATCTCTAGGATGTCTGAAAAGGAGACATCCTCAGAGGGGGATCGCGGGGAACCCTCAGACTCATCCAAGTCGGTGTCCGAAGTGATAGACTCGGGAGAGTCTACGTGCTTCCTCTTGCACTTTCTTTTCCTACGGGGTTCCCCTGAAGCTTCAGGGGAGGCTTCGGACGAAGAAGGGACACCCAAAGTGGGTACCCTATGCTTTGGATCTCTGCTATCAATCACCAGAGGATGACCAGACACCGTAACAGGCACTGTAGGGGGAGGAGCTGAAGGAACCAACCTTAGAGCGGACACCGGATCCAGCACGCTCCTCATCACCTCAAAGGCTCCCCTATCAGGCACAGAAGCAAGTCCTGGCTCCGAGGATACCAGGACCGCTCCCCGCACCAACAGAGAAGGCTCCGAGAATGATGTCAGGGCCGAACTAACCAGCGCCAACGCTCAAAGAGGGAGAATGGGGTCGGACAAGGGTCTGATGCCACTCGCCCCCTCGGAGCCGACGATGGAGTCCCGGCGCCTGAACCTCTCCACGGACGGCACCAATGAAGAGGTTGGAGCCGACGCCGCCAGGGCCGAAGGTGGTAGTATCGGCTCCAACATGGGTAAGGTCCCGATTCCAACAAACTCCGGCTCCGTGCTCAACTGAAGAGTCGGAGGAGGAATCGAAATTGGCCACAGTCTGGTGAGATGAGCTTTGGAGTATTTGGGCCAGTGCCTGAGACTTGAGGAGTCTACTGACCACCCTCTCGATGTCATGGTCGGACAGCCTGGAAGACCTGGAGGAATGAGTCCTATGACTCCGCTCCGACAGTAAGGGCGATCCTGGAGCCGAACGAATGGACTCTACGGAGGGTGACCTACAGCACTTGCGCACTGTTGTCGGCTCCAATACAGGTTTCGGAGCGGGCAAAGTCTTGCTCGCATCGGATCCGACTGGAGCCGATGAAGGAGCACTTTCGATTCCGCCAGCCGTTGACTCAAGAACTGGAGCAGAGGGTTTGGCGGGCCTGGACGACTTCCCCGAGCCAGACTTAGACGGGGAGTCATCAGGCTTCAATAAGCCCCTCAAAATTAGCTTATTGCGGCGCTCCTGCAGGACTCTTGGACTAAATCCGTGACAAACGGAACAAGAGTCCTGCAGGCGCAAAGGTAAGATAATTAACAGATAGTGAAAACTAACCTTAAATTTTAAAAGTTCTCACAAAAAGAAAAAAATTTTTACACTGACCTGAGCAGGTAAAAAAAACGCAACTTCGCAGCGAAGCGGCAAACGAGATCTGAGGAGTTAGCGCATGGTATTGTGGGATATAGGGCTGCCTCGAGCCAGTAAAAATAGCTCTCGAACTATAGTATAGGCCGAGTCGGAGCCGAGGATCGGCTCTGAACCCATCCAGCAAGAATGAAGGCGAGAATGACAACTTAACATTAAAGGGTTCCACTGCCATGAGGGCCTGTAATTCAGACACTCTTCTTACTGAAGTGATGGCTAGAAGAAAGGCTGTTTTCCAAAAAAGGAATTTCGACTCTACAGTTGCAGCTGGCTCAAAGGGAGGGAGATTGAGCTTTTCCAATACAAAGTTAAGGTATCAGGCTGGAGTAGGGACTCTCCGGGGGGTCTTAAATTTTTGGCCCCTCTAAGGAATCGCTTTAGCAGGGGGTGAGAGAAGAAGGGTGGCTCAGTATTATAATGTGCTGAAATGGCAGAGGCATGAATTTGATTGAGAAGGATAGGCCCTTGTGGAGCATTTCTGTTAAGTACTAAAGAATATGAGGTAAGCTGGACACCGTTGTGCCCATCCCCTGAGTCTGGCTCCAGGAACAGTATCTTTTCCACTTTTCAGCATAGGATTTTCTAGTACTGGGCCTCCTTGCCTCCAGAATGACATCTGGCACCTGCTTACTGAGGGATGCTATTGGACAGCTCAAGGAATTAGCCAGGCTGCAAGGTTCAGGGTTTGAAGCTGAGGGTGCAGAATCTGGCCTGCCTGCCGAGACAGCAGGGAAGGGGTCTGAGGCAGGTGCCATGTTCTAGCAGTGTCATACTGCACAAGAGGGGGTACACCAGTGCTGGTGTGGCCACACTGGTGCAATCAGTATTGCCCTTGGCTTGTCCTGTTTGATCTTTAGCAGAACCTTCGAGAGGAGAGGTGGGTGGGGGGGGGAGGCATAAACAGAGAGGCTTTCCCAGGTAAAGGACAGGGAACCCACTTTCCAAGCTTGACTGTGGGAAGTCCTTGTGCAGAATTTGTCCAATTGGTAGTTATGTGGGGAGGCAAATAGGTGTACCTCTGGAGTCTCCCGTTTGTTCCTCAAGAGGCTGAATATTTTTGGTTCCAGTTTCCATTTGTGTGGGTCCATGAGATTTCTGCTTAGGTTGTCTGCCAGTGAATTTAGCTTGCCTGGTAGGAACTGAGCTGTGTACCTCTGGAGTCTCCCGTTTGTTCCTCAAGAGGCTGAATATTTTTGGTTCCAGTTTCCATTTGTGTGGGTCCATGAGATTTCTGCTTAGGTTGTCTGCCAGTGAATTTAGCTTGCCTGGTAGGAACTGAGCTTGTAAGTGCACTTGGTATCTCAAGGCTGTGTTCCACAGAGCCATGGCTAGTCTGCAGAGAGGGTATGAGTGGGTACCCCCCTACTTGTTTATGTACCACACAACTGTGGCGTTGTCAGTCTTTACCAATAGTTGCCCTGGAAGAATGTGGTCTTTGAAGGCTGTCAGTGAATTCTGTACAGCTAACATTTCTTTTTGGTTGATATGCAGGTACATTTGTCTAGGGTTCCATTTGTCCTTTTGAGGACAACTTCTGCTTTGTTGCCAAACAGGCGGTCTTGGTTTAAGGGAGCATTCAGTAATTTAGCTTCAACATGATCTGGCAAGTTTTGCTCCTTAAGCCAAGCATGCCTTCTAAGTACAGACCTAGTGACAGCAGCCCTGCAAGATGCTTCTAGAGAGTCAAAACCACATTGCAAATTATGTTTACAAACTTGTTCTGCAGAATGCATTAAATCCCGTAATTCTTTGTGTTCAGCACAGTCAGGAATCAACATCATTTTCTGTTTAAGTAGTCCCATAATATGCTGCTAGTACTTTAACATATGAAAAGTACAGTTTTGTACCTACCATAAATGTAGATGTCCGATAGATATGCAACTGCAGTCATAACATATGGGTTGTCCTACCTCAGGCAGCCCTCGGTCGGCCGGATTCCAAAGTCTGGGTCCGACGTCGGCTGATGTCGCATTTCTCTCCGACGTCAGAACGGCAGGAGTACATAAGCATCAGCCGACGCCATCTTCTTCAGTGTTTCTTGCCCCAGATGCCAGGTGCCCTCCAAGGAAGGCTGTCATCAATTTGGAAGACAAAAACAGGTTTCCAGACAAATAAATAAGTAATAAACAGATACACCATAACAGATATCCCCCCCAGCTGGGATAACAGGGAGAGGAGTGGACCCAAGGAGTAGAGGGAAAGGAGGGAGAGAAAACCCGACTGCAGCTGCATATCTATCGGACATCTACATTTATGGTAGGTACAAAAAGTACAGTTTTGTACCTACCATAAATGTAGATGTCCGAACTGGATAGCATCTGCAGTCATAACAAGTGGGTTGTCCTGTCAGGCAGCCCTGCAGTCGGCCGGATTCCAAAGTCCGGGTCCGGCTTCGGCTGATGTCGCACTCCACCCGACGTCATCTCTGTTGGTCTTCGGGTATAAAAGCATCAGCCGACGCCATTTTCCTCAGTGTTTCTTGCCCCAGATGCCAGTAGCCCTCTTGCAGGCTAAAATTTGGATAGATGCCAAGGTTTCCATATAGATAGAGGTAAACACAACAATAAGCATATATGTACATATATACAAACAAATACACCATAAAAGACTCCCAACAGCTAGCTATTAGGAGGGTAAACACCCTAGGAGTACCACAGAGGGGAAGGAGGGAGGGTAATCCTGACTGCAGATGCTATCCAGTTCGGACATCTACATTTATGGTAGGTACAAAACTGTACTATGTCCTTCATGGATGCATCTGCAGTCATAACAAGTGGGTAGAATACCATAGCCAACTAGGGGAGGAGGATAAAAGTAGATTATGGTGTGTTTAGGATCCCTTGCAGTACAGCAGTGGCAAACCCTGCTCGGGATCTGGAATATAGAGGCAAATTATAATGCTTGGCAAATGTATGCACGGAGGTCCAAGTAGCCGCCTCAATAATGTCTTTGGTTGCCACTCCTCGTAAGAAGGCTGTGGTAGTGGCTGTTGCCCTTGTAGAATGAGGTCTTATGTTCTGTGGAATTGGTTTTCCATGGAAGGAGTAACAGTATCGTATGCAATTTCCTATCCATTTGGAGATTGTCTGTTTGGAAATAGCTTTTCCTTCCCTTCCTGTTGCATAGGCTACAAAAGTTGGTCAGTCTTTCTGCTATTTTTGTTCTGTCCAAGTAGTAGCGTAGCTGTCTATGTACATCCAAGGTATGCAGTATTCTTTCCGCTCTGTTTTGTGGGTTGGGAAAGAAGGTAGGTAGGTGGATTGCCTGGTTTAAAGATACTCTGGATACCACCTTGGGCATAAATGTAGGATTAGTTCTCATGGACACTCTATCTTGGTGGAAGATTAGGAAGGGTTGCACTGCCATTAAGGCCTGTAGTTCTGAAACCCTCCTTGCTGAAGTAATTGCCAGAAGGAAAGCAGTTTTCCATGACAGGTGTTGTAGGTCTGCTGTTGCTGCTGGTTCAAAGGGTGATAGTGTCAACTTTTCTAGCACAAAGTTTAAATCCCAGGCTGGTAATGGTGGTTTCCTTGGAGGTTTTACATTCTTGATTCCTCTGAGGAACTGCCTGAGCAAAGGGTGTGAAAAAACAGGTGGATCAAAGCTGTATTCTGCTGAAATAGCTGATGCATGTATCTTGATGGAGGAGTAGGACAGGCCTGAATGAAGAAGTTCGGCCAGATACTCCAGAATGTTAGGCATATCTATGTTTGACACATCTTTTCCTCTTTCGGTACTCCAAATGACAAACCTTTTCCTTTTCCAGCATAGTTCCTTCTTGTTGAAGGTCTGCGTGCTTCAAGAATAATGTCTTTAACTCTTTGGGAAAGTTCTGGAGTAGCTGCTGCTATGTGATGTTCCATGCAGTCAGTTGCAGCGTTTTAGGTTTGGATGTATGATGCTGTAGTTGTTCTGAGTTAACATCAAAGGCATCAGGGTATTGGCCACATATTGTTCGAGACATGCTCTTCAGTAGTGGGTACCAGTGTTGTCTTGGCCAGTTTGGGGCTATCAGGATTATCCTTGGACGCTCTTCCTTGATTTTTAGTAGTACCTTGTGTATCAAAGGAAGAGGTGGGAATGCATATGCTGTTAGGCCTTTCCAGTTGAAGGAGAGTGAGTCCACTTTCCATGCTAGTGGGTGGAATGTCCTTGTGCAGAATTTTTTGAGCTGGTGATTGAGAGGTGATGCGAATAGGTCTATCTGTGGCATTCCCCATTTCTTTGAGATGGTCTTGAAGATGTCCGGGTGCAGCTTCCATTCGTGGGCATCCGGGTGGTTCTGCTTAATATGTCTGCTAGAGTATTGTCTTTCCCCGGTACAAACATTGCCTATAACTGAATGTTGTAGCTGAGTGCCAGGGTCCACAGCTCCAAGGTCATTCTGCATAGGGGGTATGAATGAGTGCCTCCCTGTTTGTTGATGTACCACATGACTGTGGTGTTGTCTGTCCTCATCATCAACTGGCCCTCTTTGAGGAATGGTTTGAACTTTTGGATTGCCAGTTTTACTGCCAGCATTTCTTTTAGATTGATGTGCAGGTGAAGTTGATCCTGTGTCCACAATCCTTGCACGCCTTTGTCCAGCATGTGGGCCCCCCATCCTAGGTCTGAAGCGTCTGTTGTGATGGTCTGGCTTGGTTGACATCTGCGAAAGGGTAGGCCTGGGTTTGACTGGCATGCCTGAGCCCACCATAGGAACTCCTGTTTTAAGCATGGAATTAGTGGGATTTCTGTTTCTAGACTGTGTCTGTGTTGGGACCATAAATTCTTTAGGTACCACTGTAGTTTCCTCATATGTAGTCTGGCAAATGGGACCAAGATTATGCATGATGCCATGAAGCCCAAGGCCTGCAGAAATTTTCTAGCTGTTAACTTGTTCAGTTTTGTTAGTGCCAAGAAGTAAAGAGGAAGTTCTATTAGTTTTTCAGTAGTCAGCAATGCCATTTGCTGAACTGTGACCAAATCCGCCCAAGAATGTCCTTGTTTGGGATGGTATCAGCCTTGACTTTTGTAAATTGACTGTGTATCCCAGTCCTTGTAGCAAGTAAATGACCCTTTGTAAATCTGTTGTCAGCTTGCTTTTGTTGTCCCCTTGTAGTAGGCAGTCGTCCAGGTATGGGTAAATCTCCATTCCCTGTAGTCTGCAATGGCCGGTTACTGATGCCAGCCATTTTGTGAATACTCTGGGCAGTAGATAAGCCAAAGGGCAATGCTGAGAATTGATAGTGCTCTGATCCTGCAAGAAATCTGAGGTATCTTCTGCAGATTGGTCGAATGGGGACGTGCAGGTATGCCTCCTTGAGATCTAGAGTTACCAGCCAAGACTCCTTGCCCAGCATGGGAAGAAGTTGCTGTAGGGTCAGCATTTTGAATTTTGGGACAATGATGTATGTATTTAAGGTGGACAGGTCGAGAATTGGTCTCCAACTTTTTTCCTTTCTTGGAACTAGGAATAGTCTGGAATAGAACCCCTTTCCTTGTTCTACTGTTGGCACTCTTTCCACAGCTCTCATGTTTGCTAACTCCATTATCTGGCGGAGAGCCTCTGTTTTTTGATTTGGAGGTAGATTTGGCATTCCTCTTTGACTGGTAAAGTGTGGAAGTGAAACCGTAACCTTGATCTATGGTTTGTAAAATCCACTTGTCTTTTGTTATGTAGTGCCAGTTCTTTGAAAATAAGGTTAACTTTCCGCCTAGAGGAGCTGCTATTTGTTCCCTGGTAGGCGGAGTTAGGATTAAGTCACTGTGGTTGTGCTGATGTAGTGGCAGTGGCTGCGTCTGTGCCTCTGTTGTTACCTTGCCACTGTCGTCCTCTGTAGGCACCCCCTCTGGATTGGTTTCTGCCTCTGGAACGTCTATTCCTGCCCCTTTGAAATTTTGTGGAGTCAGGAAAGGACCAATTTTTGGCAGGCCAGTTCCTGCTAAACCTTGGGGGTTGAACCTGCAAGAAATCTTTAACAGTTTGAACAGATTTTGCCTTTTCTTCCATTTTCTTCATAACCTGCTGGGCAGGTGTACCAAATGTCTTGTCCATAGGAGCATCTAGCAACTTAGCTTTAACATGATCCGGTAAAGCTTGTTCCTTTAGCCATGCATGCCTTCTTATCACTGTGCCTGTCATGGCTGATCTAAATGAAGCCTCCAGTGCATCATAGCCACATTTTAAGGAATGGTTGCTAACCTGTTGTATGTTATTTACCATCTCTAATACACATTTCTTATCAAGAGATTCATCAGTGGTTAGTTTTTAGTTAACTGATCAAGCATAAACTCTTGGTATTGTATCATGTGAAACTGACAGTTTAAAGCTCTAGCTGAGAGAGTAGCTGAAGTGTAGACCTTTTACCCCATCTGTCTAATGACCTTGCTTCCCTTTCAGAAGGAATAGGGTTTTTAGCTGTGGTCATGCTACTGCCTTGGGACCCTGGGATATAGTTTCTGGGTCTGCAAGTGGGGCCTTGTAAAGGTGGTGATGAGTATCTGGTACCCTGTAAAATCTGTCTGGTTTGGCAGGGGCTGGGGGTAAAGAATCTGGAGCGGAGCAAACATCATTGAAAGCATCATCCACCACAGAGAGAACAGGAGGTATAGCTAAGGGCCTGTGCTGTGGGAGGTGCAGAAAGGTCCTAAGTCTTTTTCTGGAGTCTGAAAAATCCTGTTGCTGCCAGTGGAACTGTTCTCGCATGGCATGCAAGGTTTCCCCAAAGGAGAATTCTTCTGGTGGGGAAGCAGCTGGAATGGATTCTTCAGCATCAGAATCTTCAAAATTGGAGAAGGGAGCCTCTGGCTGGTCAGTAATGTCTGATTCATCAGCAGAATCATCAGAAGACACTGGCTCGGGGGGCTCTGCCCTAGGTCTCTTCTCTGGGAGCTGAGAGGCCCTGTCTGGGTGAGATTGAGATCCTCTAATTAAAGAAATTAAATCTTCTGCCAAAGAAAGCATTTGAGAACTAGAAGAGGGCCTGGATGTGGGGGGTTTAACAGGCACTGATTTAGTAGTCTTGGCTGCTTTAGCCCTGGCGAAGACCTTAATGGACATGGCTGCTGGAGGCCTAGCAGCACCACGTGCTGGGGTAGAGACATCCAAGGGGATGGTGTCTGATCAGTCAACCACCGTAGTGGGTAAAATTTCTGAGGTCGATTCAAGAGTTGTAGCAGGGGCCTCAGTTGTAAGAATAGGTTCAGCTGTACTTTGATCAGTTTTCTCGGTTTCGCCGAAACCGAGACACTCATGTTTGCTTTACCGTGGTTTCGGCCGAAACCGCGGACCGCGAGTGTCGGTCTTTATCTTTGCATTTTTTGGAAGATTGGGTAGTCGGAGGATCCGACGGCATAATGTACGCAAAATCAGTACCTTAAAACTGTTCTGCAAACTCCGACCGACGCCTAAGCGTTCGTCGGTTGAAGGAGGCACAGGCCGAACAGGCTGCTACGTCGTGGGCTGGGCCTAAACAAGGCAGACAGTAAGAGTGGAAATCTTTATGAGGTATTTGTTTCCCACAGGTTAAACAATTGTTAACTTTTTCTGACATCGGCTGAGGCAAGAAAGAGTCCCCAACGGGGTACTTAGCTTTAGAAGTCTTGAGTATTCGGTAGAAGTAATCTCTGGATCCGACCGACCGGCACTTGCGAACAGCTTCTGCTTGGCCACGCCGCAAGAAACACTGAGGAAAATGGCGTCGGCTGATGCTTTTATACCCGAAGACCAACAGAGATGACGTCGGGTGGAGTGCGACATCAGCCGAAGCCGGACCCGGACTTTGGAATCCGGCCGACTGCAGGGCTGCCTGACGACAGGACAACCCACTTGTTATGACTGCAGATGCATCCATGAAGGACATCTGTACTATGTCCTTCAAGAATGCAACTGCAGTCATAACATATGGGTTGAATACCATAGCTTAGCTGGGGGAGGTGGAATGTTCTAAGAAAAGGATGGTGTAGCTATCAATCCCTGCAGGACTGCCGAAGCAAAGCCTGCTCTGGATCTGGAATATAAAGGGAGGTTGTAGTGTTTGGAGAATGTATGCACGGAGCTCCATGTAGCAGCTTCTAGAATGTCTTTTGTAGGCACCCCTCTTAAAAAAGCTGTAGAGGTGGCTGTAGCTCTGGTAGAGTGTGGTCTGACATTGGCTGGTACACTCTTTCCATGGAAGGAATAACAAAAACTGATGCAATGTCCAATCCATTTTGAGATAGCCTGTTTGGAAATTGCTTTTCCTTGTACTCCAGGGGCGTAAGCCACAAAAAGCTTATCAGACTTCCTATTGGCCTTGGTTCTGTCCAGGTAGTAGCGAAGTTGTCTGTGAATGTCCAAGGTATGCAACAGTCTTTCCCCTTTGTTCTCAGGATTGGGAAAGAAAGTAGGCAGGTGAATTGCTTGGTTTAAAGAAACCCTAGATACCACTTTTGGCAGAAAACTAGGGTTGGTTCGTAAGGAGACCCTGTCTCTATGAAAGGTTATGAACGGTGGTATTGCCATTAGGGCCTGTAATTCCGAAACCCTTCTTGCTGAGGTAATTGCCAACAGGAAAGCTGTCTTCCATGATAAAAATTTAAGTCCACAGAAGCTTCTGGCTCAGAGGGGGGTAGAGTCAGTTTTTCTAGGACATAGTTGAGGTCCCAAGCTGGTGCTGGGGCCTTTCTTGGTGGCTTTATATTCTTGATTCCCCTAAGAAATTGCCTTAAAGGATGTGAAAACACAGGTGGATCAGTGTTGTATCGAGCTGAAATAGCTGAAGCATGTATTTTTATAGAAGAATATGAGAGTCCATTCTGTAGCATATCTGCCAAGTATTCCAGGATGAGTGGGATGTTCAATAATGATGCATCATGACCCTTGCTGGTATTCCAAATGCTGAATCTCTTCCATTTTGCTGAATAAACCTTCCTGGTGGATGGTCTGCGGGCTTCTGTTAATATCCGCTGAACTTCCTTGGAGAGAGATAAATTGAGGCTATTCATGGAACCTCCCAAGCTGTTAGCTGGAGCATCTGAATGTTGGGATGTACTGTCTTGAAGTTGTTCTGAGTCAAAAGATGGGGCCATTGGGGAAGGGCCCATTTTCTGTTGTGGCATATGCTCCGCAGTAGTGAGTACCAGTGTTGTCTTGGCCAGTCTGGAGCTATTAGGATCCCCTTTGGCTTCTCTGCTTTGATCTTTAGTAGTACTGTGGTCATCAGTGGCAGAGGTGGGAATGCATAGATTTTTAGGAAATTCCAGTTGAATGAGAGAGCATCTGTTTTCCATGCTTGTGGATGATATGTCCTTGAACAGAACCTTTGTAGATGATGATTGAGGTGGGAGGCAAATAGGTCTACTTCTGGCCTGCCCCATGTCGAGGTGAGTCGTATGAAGATTTCTGGATGTAACCTCCACTCGTGGGGGTCTAGGAAATTCCTGCTTAGGCTATCCGCCAGCACATTGTCTTTGCCTGGAACAAACTGGGATTGCAACTGTATGTTTAAGCTCAGTGATTTTTCCCAAAGATTCATTGTCAGTCTGCAAAGGGGGGTAAGAATGGGTGCCCCCCTTCTTGTTTATGTACCACATGACAGTGGTGTTGTCTGTCCGTATTAGCAGGTGGCCTTGCTGAAGCTGTTGTCAAAAGGCCTCGATGGCATGCATTACTGCCAGCATTTCTTTTTGGTTGATATGCAGATGTGTTTCCTTTGGAGACCATTGTCCTTGAATACATCTGCCCTCCATGTGCCCCATCCAAGGTCTGAGGCGACTGTGGTCATTGTTTGTGTTATTTGAGGTTTTTTGAATGACATACCTGTGTTTGCCTGGCTTACCGAGGCCCACCATAGAAATTCCTTTTGTAGGCATGGAATGAGCGGTATGGTTGTCTCTAGATTGTTGCTGTGTTGAGACCATAAACTTTTTAGGTACCATTGAAGCTTTCTCATGTGTAGTCTTGCTAACGGGACCAGGAGAATGCAGGATGCCATGTAACCCAGGGCCTGTAGGAATCTCCTTGCAGTCATCTGGGTGAGCTTTGCCAAACCTTTGAAATAATGAGTTAACTTCTTTTGCTTGTCTTCTGTCAGGTAAGCCATTTGAGAGGTTGTATCTAGATCGGCTCCTAAGAAGGTGATTTGCTGGGATGGCTGAAGTCTTGACTTTTGGAAGTTGACTGTGTATCCCAGAGCTTGTAGCAATTGTATGACGTAATCAAAGTTCTTTGTCAAAATCAGTTTGTCGTCCGCTTGTATAAGGCAGTCGTCCAGGTACGGGTAAATTTGGATCCCCTGGAGCCTGCAATGAGCAATTACTGAAGCCAGGCATTTTGTAAATACTCTGGGCACAGTAGATAAGCCAAATGGCAATGCTGAGAATTGATAATGCTCTGGCCCTGCAAGAAATCTGAGGTATCTTCTGCAGCTGTGTCTGATAGGGACATGCAGGTATGCCTCCTTGAGGTCCAGAGTAATCAGCCAAGACACCTTGCCCAGCATGGGAAGGAGTTGCTGTAAGGACAGCATTTTGAACTTTGGTACTATGAGAAAAGTGTTTAATGCGGACAAATCCAGTATTGGTCTCCATTGAGTTTCTTTTCTTGGAACAAGGAAAGTACAGTTTTGTACCTACCATAAATGTAGATGTCCGATAGGAATGCATCTGCAGTCCTTACAAATGGGTTGTCCTGTCGTCAGGCAGCCCTTCGGTCGGCCGGATTCCAAAGTCTGGGTCTGGCTTCGGCTGGTGTCGCACTTCACCCGACGTCATAGCTGCAGTTACTCGGGTATAAAGGCATCAGCCGACGCCATTTTCCTCAGTGTTTCTTGCCCCAGATGGCAGGTGCCCTCTAGGAGGACTAAATTTGGATAAATGCCAATGATTCCAAATATTAGAGAGCAAACAAAAGATAAGCATGTATGTACATATATACAAACAAATACACCATAATAGATTCCCCCAGCTAGCTATAAGAGGGGCAAATACCCTAGGAGTACCACAGAGGGGAAGGAGGGTGGGTAATCCTGACTGCAGATGCATACCTCTCGGACATCTACATTTATGGTAGGTACAAAACTGTACTATGTCCTTCAAGGATGCATCTGCAGTCCTAACAAATGGGTAGAATACCATAGCCAAACTGGGGGAGGAGGTAATAATTAGATTATGGTGTAGTTAAGATCCCTTGCAAAACAGCAGTGGCAAAACCTGCTCGGGATCTGGAGTATAAGGGTAGATTATAATGCTTGGCAAATGTATGCACGGAGCTCCAAGCAGCAGCCTCTAAAATGTCTTTGGTAGCCACTCCTCGTAAAAAAGCTGTAGTAGTGGCTGTAGCCCTTGTGGAGTGAGGTCTGATGTTTTCTGGAGTTGTCTTTCCATGGTAAGAGTAACAAAATCTAATGCAATTTCCTATCCACTTTGAGATTGTCTGTTTTGAAATTGCTTTTCCTTCCATTCCTGTCGCATATGCTACCAGTAGCTGGTCAGTTTTTCTATTGCTCTTGGTTCTGTCCAGGTAGTAGCGCAATTGCCCATGTACATCCAAGGTATGTAATAATCTTTCTCCCCTGTTCTGTGGGTTGGGGAAGAATGTAGGTAGGTGGATAGCTTGGTTAAGAGATACCCTGGAGACCACCTTTGGCATAAAAGTAGGATTAGTTCTCATGGACACTCTATCTTGATGGAAGATAAGGAAGGGCTGTACTGCCATTAATGCCTGTAATTCAGAAACCCGTCTTGCTGAAGTGATTGCAAGCAGGAAAGCAGTTTTCCATGATAAGTACTGTAATTCTGCTGTTGCTGCTGGTTCAAAAGGAGGGAGTGTCAACTTTTCCAGCACAAAGTTCAAGTCCCATGCGGGCAATGGTGGCTTCCTTGGTGGCTTTACATTTTAATTCCTCTCAGAAACTGCCTGAGTAGAGGATGAGAGAAGACTGGAGGGTCCATGTTGTATTCTGCTGAAATAGCTGATGCATGAATCTTAATGGAAGAATAGGACAGGCCATTGTGGAAAAGTTCTGCCAAGTATTCCAGGATGTTAGCCATGTTTACCAGTGACACATCTTCTCCTTTAGCTGCACTCCAAATGAGATATCTTTTCCATTTTGCTGAATAAGTTTTCCTTGTTGAGGGTCTGCGAGCCTCCAAGATAATGTCTTTAACCCTTTGAGATAAATCTGGGTTATTTTGTCTTATGCAATGTTCCAGGCAGCTAGCTGCAACGTTTTCAAGTTTGGATGCAGGGTTTTGAAGTTGTTCTGTGTTAGCAGTAAGGGAACTAGGGGCAGAGGCCATATTTGTTCCCGAGACATACTCCTCAGTAATGGGTACCAATGCTGCCTCGGCCAGTCTGGAGCTATCAGGATGATCCTTGGGCGGTCTTCTTTGATCTTCAGTAGCACCTTGTGCATCAAAGGAAGAGGTGGGAATGCATATGCTGTCAGGTTTTCCCAACTGAAAGATAGGGAGTCCACCTCCCAAGCCAGAGGGTGGTAAGTCCTTGTGCAGAATTTTTTCAATTGGTGGTTGTGTGGGGATGCGAATAAGTCTATTTCTGGTAGTCCCCATTTCCTTGTAATGGATTTGAAGATGTCTGGATGCAGCATCCATTCGTGGGCATCCGTGGTAGTTCCGCTTAGGATGTCTGCTAGTATATTTTCTTTTCCTGGTACAAATATTGCCTGGAGCTGAATGTTGAAGCTCAGGGCCACATTCCAGAGGTCCATTGCCATCCGGCATAGAGGGTATGAATGTGTGCCTCCCTGTTTGTTGATGTACCACATAACTGTGGTGTTGTCCGTCCTTATCAGCAATTGACCCTGTTGAAGAAACGGTCTGAATGTCTGAATTGCCAGTTTTACTGCCAGCATCTCCTTTTGATTTATGTGTAGGTTCAGCTGGTCTTGAGTCCATAAGCCTTGTATGCACTTGTCCAGCATGTGTGCCCCCCAACCGAGGTCTGAGGTGTCCGTGGTGATAGTCTGGCTTGGTTGAGGGCTGTGGAAGGGCAGTCCTTTGTTCAATTGACAGGCCTGAGCCCACCATTGGAATTCTTGCTTCAGGCATGGAATTATTGGAATTTGGGTTTCTAGGCTGTGCTTGTGCTGAGACCATAAATTCCTTAGGTACCATTGCAACTTCCTCATATGTAGTCTGGCATGTGGAATCAATATTATGCAGGATGCCATGTAACCCAGGGCTTGCAGGACTTTCCTTGCTGTTAGCTGGTTCTGCGTTGTTAATGCCATGAAATAGAGAGGAAGGTGCTTCTGCTTTTCTGCTGTGATGGATGCCATTTGATTTGATGTGTCCAGTTCTGCACCCAAGAAAGTTATCCTCTGGGATGGTATCAGCCTTGACTTTTTTATATTGACTGTGTATCCCAGGGCTTGTAGCAGATGAATGACCTTTTTCAAATCTTTTGCAAATTTGTTTTTGTTGTCCGCTTGTAACAGGCAGTCGTCCAGGTAAGGGTAAATTTGAATTCCCTGAAGCCTGCAATGAGCAATTACTGATGCCAGGCATTTCGTGAATACTCTGGGCGCAGTGGATAAGCCAAAGGGCAATGCTGAGAATTGATAATGCTCTGATCATGCAAGAAATCTGAGGTATCTTCTGCAATTTGGTCGTATGGGGACGTGCAGGTATGCCTCCTTGAGATCTAGAGTTACCAGCCAAGACTCCTTGCCCAGCATGGGAAGAAGCTGCTGTAGGGTCAGCATCTTGAATTTTGGAACAATGAGATATGTGTTCAGAGCGGACAGGTCTAGAATAGGTCTCCATTGGTTTTCTTTTCTTGGCACCAGGAAAAGTCTGGAGTAAAATCCTTGCCCTTGTTCCATAGACGGTACCTTTTCTATAGCTCTCATCCTTATTAAGTTGTCTATTTGTTCTAGAGCTTTTGTCTTTTGATTTGGAGGTAGGTTTGGCATTCCTCTCTTCCTTGGTAGAGTATGGAAGTGAAACCTGTAACCTTTGTCTATTGTCTGTAAAATCCATTTGTCTCCTGTGATGTAATGCCAGTTTACTGAAAATAAGGCTAGCTTTCCGCCTAAGGGTGCATCTAGTTGTTCCCTGGTAGGCGGTCTCAGAGCCAAGTCACTGTGATTGTCCTGTGGAAGTGGTAGTGGCTGGATCTGTGGCAGTACTTCGCTGGTTGTTAGGCTGCCACTAGCGTCCTCTGTAGGCACCTCTGGATTGACCCCTGCCTCTTAGGTGCCTATTCCTGCCTCTCTGTGCTCTGGTGGTGTCTGGAAAGGACCAATTCTTGGAAGGCCGGTTCCTACTAAACCTTGGAGGCTGGACCTGTAAGAAATCCTTGACTGTCTGGACAGATTTTGCTTTCTCTTCCACCTTCTTCAGCACCTGCTGTGCAGGTGAGCCAAACAAATTATGCTTATCCATGGGAGCATCTAGGAGCTTTGATTTTACACGGTCTGGTAAGGACTGCTCTTTTAACCATGCATGCCTTCTGATCACTGTACCAGTCATAGCTGATCTAAAGGAAGCCTCCAGTGCATCATAGCCGCATTTTAAGGAATGATTACTGACCTGCTGTATGTTATGTGCCATTTCCTGAAGAGACTTTTTGTCTAATGGTTCAGGCGAGGACAGTTTTTTAGTTAACTGGTCTAACATACATTCCTGATACTGAATCATGTGGAATTGACAGTTTAAGGCCCTAGCCGAAAGAGTAGCAGAAGTATAAACTTTTTTACCCCATCTCTCTAAGGCCCTAGATTAACTTTCAGAGGGGAGGGGGTTTTTGGCAGAGGTAGCTGCTACAGCCTTGGGTCTCTGTGAAATAGTTTCAGGATCTGCAAAAGGAGCCTTATACAAATGATAATGTGTGTCCGGAACCCTGTAGTACCTGTCGGGCTTAGCAGGGGCCGGAGGAAGTGAATCAGGGGCAGTACAAGCATCATTAAATGCATCATCCACAACAGTAAGTACTGGAGGAATGGCTAAAGGCCTATGCTGTGGCAAATGCAAAAAGGTCCTAAGTCTTTTCCTAGAGTCTGAAAAATCCTGGCCCTGCCATTGAAATTGTTCCCTCATGGCATGCAAGGTTTCCCCAAAAGAAAATTCCTCAGGCGGAGAGGCAGAAGGAATAGAGTCTTCTGCATCAGAGTCTTCATAAGGAGAATAAGGGCCTTCTGGAGGGTTTGTATTTTCTGAATCATCAGAAGAGTAATCTGAAGAAACTGGCTCAGGGGGCTCTGCTCTAGGCCTCTTCTCTGGAGGTGGGTGAAAGGCCCTGTCAGGGTGAGGTTGGGATCCCCTGATCAAAGAAATGAGATCCTCTGCTAGACTAAGCATTTGAGTACTAGAGCTAGGCCTGTGAGAGGGGGTCTTAATAGGCACAGTCTTGGTTGATTTTGCTGCTTTAGCCCTGGCAAAAGCCTTAATCGACATGGATGCAGGGGGCCTAGCAGCTCCACGTGCAGGAGTGGATATATCTAAAGGGATAGTATCAGATAAATCCTGTGAACCCGTAAGAGCAGGTGGAATTTCAGTAGCAGATTCAGCCATGCTGGATGAGGCCTCGGTGGGAGGCAAGCTTTCGGCTGAAGGAAGAACCGAGGGCTCGGTTTCAGCCGAAACCGAGACACTCGCGGTTGACCGTGAGTGTCGGTCCTTTTCCTTGCGCTTTTTCGCTAATTGTGAAGTCGGAGTTTCTGACGGCATGTTGTAAGCAAAAGCGGAGCCGAAAAACTCCTCAGCAAATTCCGACCGACGTCTAAGTATCCGTCGGTTGAAAGAAGCACAGGCTAGACAGGCTGCTACGTCGTGGTCTGGGCCTAAACAAGGTAGGCAGTAAGAGTGGAAATCTTTGAGGTATTTGTTTCCCACAAGTTAAACAGTTATTCACTTTTTCTGACATCGGCTGAGGCAAGAAAGAGTCCCCAACGGGGTACTTAGCTTTTTAGAAGTCTTCGTTAGTAGCAATCTCTGGTTCTGACCGACCGGCACTTGCGAACAGATTCTGCTTCGGGCGCCACGCGGCAAGAAAGACTGGGGAAAATGGCGTCGGCTGATGCCTTTATACCCGCTGAACTGCAGCTATGACGTAGGGTGAAGTGCGACATCAGCCGAGGCCAGACCCAGACTTTGGAATCCGGCCGACCGAAGGGCTGCCTGAGGCCAGGACAACCCATTTGTTAGGACTGCAGATGCATCCTTGAAGGACATCTGTACCATGTTCTTCGTGTTTCAATGTTGCAGTCATCACATCTGGGTAGATTCCCAAAGCTCTGGTTGGGAGGAGAAATTCAGATAGCATTAGGGCCAGCTATAAGGCCATGCAAGACTGCAGTGGCAAAGCCAGCTCTGGATTTAGAGAAAATTGGCAAATGATAATGCTTGGTGAAAGTATGTACAGAAAGTACAGTTTTGTACCTACCATAAATGTAGATGTCCGATAGATATGCAACTGCAGTCCTGACATATGGGGTTGTCCTGCCTCAGGCAGCCCCTCGGTCAGCCGGATTCCAAACTGTGGGTCCGGCGTCGGCTGTTGTCGCTTCTTCCCAGACGTCAGAGCAGCTGGGGTATAAAATCATCAGCCGACGCCATCTTCTTCAGTGTTTCTTGCCCCAGATGCCAGGTGCCCTCCAAGGAAGGCTAAATTTAGAGAATGCATAAAATTCCGGACATGCATAATAGTAATAAACAGATACACCATAAAAGCTATCCCCAGCTAAGTTGGAAAAGGGGTAGTGGACCCAAAAAGGTTAATTACTGAGGGGTAGGAGGGAGGATAAACCTGACTGCATCGGCTGTTGTCGCTTCTTCCCCGACGTCAGAGCAGCTGGGGTATAAAATCATCAGCCGACGCCATCTTCTTCAGTGTTTCTTGCCCCAGATGCCAGGTGCCCTCCAAGGAAGGCTAAATTTAGAGAATGCATAAAATTCCGGACATGCATAATAGTAATAAACAGATACACCATAAAAGCTATCCCCAGCTAAGTTGGAAAAGGGGTAGTGGACCCAAAAAGGTAAATTACTGAGGGGTAGGAGGGAGGGTAAACCTGACTGCAGTTGCATATCTATCGGACATCTACATTTATGGTAGGTACAAAACTGTACTATGTCCTTCAAGAATGCAACTGCAGTCCTGACATATGGGTTGAATACCATAGCCAAGCTGGGGGCGGTAGGATCCAAGAAAAAGATGGTGTAGCTAAAACACCCTGCAGGACTGCCGAAGCAAAGCCTGCTCGGGATCTGGAGTATAAAAGGCAGGTTGTAGTGTTTGGAAAATGTATGCACGGAGCTACATGTAGCAGCTTCTAGAATGTCCTTTGTAGCCACCCCTCTTAGAAAGGCTGTGGAGGTGGCTATAGCTCTCGTGGAGTGTGGCCTGATATTGGCTGGCACACCTTTTCCATGGAAATAACAGAATCTGATGCAGTGTCCAATCCATTTTGAAATTGTTTGTTTGGAAATTGCCTTTCCTTGCACTCCAGCAGCGTAAGCTACAAATAGCTGTTCAGACTTTGTTGGCCTTTGTTCTGTCCAAGTAGTAGCGTAATTGTCTGTGCATGTCCAAAGTGTGCAGCAGATTTTCTCCTTTATTTTGAGGATTGGGAAAGACACCCTGGATATCACTTTTGGCATGAATGAAGGATTGGTTCTTAAAGAAACTCTGTCCTGATGAAAAATGAGGAACAGAGGTACTGCCATGAGGGCCTGTATCTTCGAGACTCTTCTTGCTGCCAACAGAAAAACTGTTTTCCAGGAAAGAAATTGCATCTCTGAAGATGCTGCTGGCTCAAAAGGAGGAAGAGTTAATTTTTCCAAGACGAAGTTGAGGTCCCATGCAGGCACTGGTGATTTCCTGGGAGGTTTGATATTCTTTATCCCTCTTAGAAACTGTCTTAGCAAAGGATCACAGTTGTATTTTGCTGAGATTGCTGAAGCGTGTATTTTTATGGAAGAATATGAAAGGCCACTATGAAGCATTTCTGCCAAGTATTCTAGTATCTGTGGCATGTTTATTACTGATACATCCTGACCCTTGTTGGCATTCCAGGTGATGAATCTCTTCCATTTGGCTGAATAAGTTTTTCTGGTGGAAGGTCAGCGTGCTTCCAATAGGATCTCTTGAACTTTTTTGGAGAGAGAGATATGGGTAGAAGTCATGGAACCCTCCAAGCTGTCAGCTGCAATGTTTGCAGGTTGGGATGAACAGTCCTGTAATTGTGCTGAGTTAGAAGCAGAGGCCATTGAGGCAGGGGCCACGGCTTGGTGCGAGATATGCTCCTTAGTAATGGATACCAGTGCTGCCCTGGCCAGTCTGGAGCTATCAAAATACCTTTCGGTTGCTCTGCTTTGATCTTCAGTAACACCTTGGTCATTAATGGTAGAGGTGGGAATGCGTAGATTGTCAGAGAATTCCAGTTGAAGGAGAGAACATCCATTCTCCAGGCTTGAGGATGGTGTGTCCTCGAACAGAACTTCTTCAGATGATGATCGAGTTGAGAGACAAAGAGATCTATGTCCGGCCTTCCCCACGCATGAGTTATTTTCGAAAAAATGTCTGGATGCAGCATCCATTCGTGCGGGTCCAAACTGTTTCTGCTTAGACTGTCCGCCAGAACATTGTCCTTGCCTGGAACAAACTGGGATTGCAACTGTAAGTTCAGTTTCAGGGCCTTTTCCCAAAGAGTCATCGTTAGTCTGCAGAGGGGGTAAGAATGAGTGCCTCCCTGTTTGTTTATGTACCACATGACAGTGGTGTTGTCTGTCTTTATTAGCAGATGACCTTGCTGAAGAAATTTTCCGAAGGCCTCGATTGCATGAATCACTGCCAACATCTCTTTTTGATTTATGTGCAGATGCATATCCCGGGGAGCCCATTGCCCTTGCATGCATCTGCCTTCCATGTGAGCCCCCCATCCATGATCTGAGATGTCTGTTGTAATGGTTTGACTTGCTTAAGGTTTGTTGAAAGATATGCCTTTGTTTAATTGACTTGCTTGTGCCCACCACAAAAATTCCTTTTGAAGACATGGAATGAGTGGTATAATTTCTTCTAAGTTGTGGCTGTGTTGAGACCATAAACTTTTTAGGTACCATTGTAGTTTTCTCATGTGTAGTCTTGCCAGTGGAATCAGAAGAATGCAAGATGCCATGAAACCCAGGGCCTGCAGGATTTTCCTTGCAGTCATCTGGGTGAGCTTTGCTAGGCTTTTGAAGTAATCTGGTAATTGTTCTTGTTTTTCTTCCGTGAGGAAAGCCATTTGTGAGTTTGTGTCCAGTTTGGCTCCTAGAAAAATTATTTGTTGGGATGGCAGTAGTCTTGATTTTTGAATGTTGACTGTGTATCCCAAAGCCTGTAGTAAGTGTATGACATAGTCCAAGTTTCTTATCAAGGCTTGTTTGCTGTCCGCTTGTATAAGGCAGTCGTCCAGGTAAGGGTAAATTTGTATCCCCTGGAGTCTGCAATGTGCAATTACTGATGCCAGGCATTTCGTGAATACTCTGGGCACAGCAGATAAGCCAAACGGCAATGCTGAGAATTGATAATGCTCTGACCCTGCAAGAAATCTGAGGTATCTTCTGCAACTGTGTCTGATTGGGACATGCAGGTATGCCTCCTTGAGGTCCAGAGTAACCAGCCAAGACCCCTTGCCCAGCATGGGAAGAAGTTGCTGTAACATCAGCATTTTGAATTTTGGCACAATGAATAGAGCGGACAAGTCCAGTATAGGTCTCCATTGCTTTTCTTTTCTTGGAACAAGGAACAGTCTTGAGCAGAATCCCTGGCCTTGTTCCTGAGAAGGAACCTTTTCTATTGCTTTGATTTGTAGCAGCTTTGAAACTTGTACGAGTGCCTCTGCCCTTTGATTGTGTGGCAGGTTTGGCATGCCTTGTCTTGTTGGTAAGGTATGGAAGTGGAACCTGTAACCCTTGTCTATTATGTTCAAAATCCATCCGTCCTTTGTAAAAAAAGTGCCAATTTTTTGAAAATAAGGATAACTTTCCGCCTAAAGGAGCTTCTCTTTGAGCCTTGGTCGGCGGTGTCAAAGTCAAGTCATTGTAATTGTCCCTGTGGAGCAGTGGGACTCCCTGCGCCACTTCTCCGATTAGTTGGTTGCCATTGGCGGCCCCTGTAGGAGCCTCGGTATTGCCCTCTACCTCGAGCACGCCTGCTTTTTCCCCTTTGAAACTTGTCAGTGTCTGGAAAGGACCAATTCTTCGAAGGCCAATTCCTGCTGAACCTCGGTGGCTGAACCTGGAGGAAATCTTTGACTGTTTGTACTGATTTAGCCTTTTCCTCAATTGATTTCAACACACCCTGTGCATTAGCACCAAATAGCTTGTCTTTTTCCAGAGGTGCATCTAGAAGCTTTACTTTAACATGATCTGGCAATGACTGTTCTTTCAACCAAGCATGTCTACGTATGACGGCCCCTGAAATAGCTGCCCTACATGAAGCTTCCAATGCATCATAACCACACTGAAGAAAAGGATTGCTAACCTGCTGAGTATTATGAACCAAATCCTGCAAAGCCTTTCTATCTAAAGCAAGTGTGTCCAACCCGCGGCCCGCAGGCCGCATGAGGCCCTCAGAGCTCTTCCATGCGGCCCGCGACCCGTTAAGTACCCGTTAAGTACGAATTAAACTTTTTTTCCGTGTGTTTTCACGTCCGCGTCCTTTAGTTTTTATGCGCATGCGCCACATTACTTGTTCCCCTTTTTTTTTATGCCAGCGTCTTTCAGCTGGTGTGCGCATGCGCCAAAGCACAGTCATGTTGTTTTTTTACGTCACTAGATACATTTGTTTTAAACAAGTGAAGGAAGAGGATTGTGATCGCGCCGAAGAAAGAACTGAGAGCGAGGGGAATTGTACATACACTGACTACACTACACATCTCCTGCAGTAACAGGTAAGTCGTTATAAACCCTGTCAGAAAAATAATCCATCTGAATAAAGACAGCTGAGGTCTGCATTATATGCACTCAACTTTCAGTAATGTGCTGGACTTATAATCAGAGAAAAAAAAGGGAAGTACCTTTTTATTTCATGTCTGTGCTTAAATTGCCTACTAATCTAGCTATTTAGTACTATTTTTTTATTTCCCCGATAATATTTCTAAATTATATTTTCAGCTTTAAGTAAATCTGCATTTGTTTTCTGCCATGAGTAGTCTGTTTAGCCTGGTGTAGTGGCCAAATTGGATTTAAGCAGTGATTTGATTTAAGTGAAAGTAGAACTAATTACAGTAGGTGCAACATAGCTTAGTACACTTTGGTTTCAGATATCACTTGTTTTTCATTGTTTCATTTTGTTTTCTTGGTTATACTGCACTGAGCTCAGCATAGCATTGACTTTCTGAAAAGGTTGCTGAGGTCTGCATCATGTACACTCACTGTTTGAGTAACTGCTGAATTTTAAAATCAGGGGAAAAACGGAAAGTATTTTTTCTTGTGCATCTGCACTTAAGTTGAATAATGATCAGATTTTATTTATGTTTCATTGCCTCTTTTGTTTTCTTGGTTAATACCTGCTGTGCAGAGCTGTGCTGAGCACAACACAGTGGTAGCTATATTTACACAGTGGGTAGAGTGCAAGTAGAATCTCACCTCTTGTAGTACTGAGAAGGCACATTTTTCTAATCTAACTCCTGTGAGTTATCTACTGCTGCTTTATCTAACCACCTTCCACTGAGCTGCACTGTCGTGTAGAACTATACTGATGTGAGCTGTCTTCAGCTGACAAACTGATTTCCACATTCCTCTTACCTACACACTGCCCTGCATTTCTCCTGTGCAATAAACTTCTTCTCAGTATTACTCCCATCTGCCCTTCACAATTTCCTCGTTAACATTCATCACAAGACAACACTCATCACCATGGGGACACGGCAGACTGATCTTTCTACTGCTAGCCTTATAACACATGGTAACCAAAGGCAGTGAAAGAACTTCCTCATACTCACTGAAAACAATCTCCTACTTAACTCAAAGTACTATATCTGTGAGAGGAGTAAATATCTGATGAAACTGGTGGCATCCTTCTCTTAACCAGTAGCGTACAGCGAGCTTAATACTGTCTCTTACCCACCCACATAATATAAACACAGAATTGTCTTATGCTAATGTAGTTAAAAAAGGTCTACCTATGCCTCCTAGAACTCCTAAATCTAAGCATCAGATTAAACACTCCGCTCTACCTCCTGCATGTGGCCCAGCATCAACATGTCTACATCATTATGAAACAGATTCTGACACTACAGTAAACATAGCCACAAAAGGTGTCAGGCAATAAGCATGCAGGACCCCTTAAGGCTGCAGGCCCAACCTTGCACATCTGGCAGTTTCCTGGTCAGAGATGCTCCACTTAGTAGGGTGAGCAAGAACATCATTGCTCTCAGGGGCCAGGATCCACAATGTCACTAAGGTGCTAGGTTCCCTTCAGCTTAGGTAAACATATGACTGATCCAGATTATTGCACATATAGAAGTGCATGAGCTGAGATGCACCTCCTTGGATCATATGAAGAGGGACATGATGGAGGTCAGATTATGCATCTGAAATGGGTGTGAAACCAGTACTGAGTAGAATCTTACCATCTCTATGAATGATATATACCTCAACACAAACAAAAGACAAACTGACTTTAATTTTGACTCAGCTACTGATGTCATTCTAATCTAACGGTTAGAATAGTATTAGTCTGTATATACCTGGGGTTTTTTTTTTTGCTGTTCAGTTTACGTGAGAGACCTTTTTTTTTTTTTTTTTTTTTTTTTTGGTCCTCACTTGCCGCTTGCAATGATATATTTTACATGCGGCCCCCAGACTATTTCTGTTGACTCAATGCGGCCCTTGCAACTAAAAAGGTTGGACACCCCTGATCTAAAGGCTCAGGAGAGGCTAACTTTTTCTGCAAATCATCCATCAGAAAATCTTGATACTGAAACATATGAAAAAGACAGTTAAGAGCCCTCATGGCACGGGTGGTAGAGGTATAAACTTTCTTACCCCACCTCTCCAGGGACCTAGATTCCCTGCCTGTGGGCAAAGGATTCTTGGTCGTGGAAGTGGCCACTCCTTTGGGCCCCCTGAGAAATAGTTTCTAGATCAACAGAGTGGGCCTTAAAGAGATGCTTATGAGTTTCAGGAACCCTGTAATATCTGCCTGGCTTGACAGGAGCAGGAGGGGGAGAGAATCAGGAGAAGTACTGGAGTCTGAGTACACATCATCCAATACATCTAACACTGGTGGAATAGCTAAAGGCCTGTGCTGGGGTAACTTAAGGAAGGTCCGAAGCCTATTCCTGGAGTCGGAGAAATCCTGGCCCTGCCACTGGAAATGCTCTCTCATGGAGTGGAGAATTTCCCCGAAAGAAATATCCTCAGGAGGAGAGGCAGAGGGAATGGACTCATCTGTATCAGAATCCTCGTAGGCTGGGAAGGGTTCTTCCTGGGAATCTGAAAGGCCTGACTCACCAGAGACTTCATCTGAGGAAAGGGTATCTGTCGGCTCAACCCTAGGCCTTTTGTCTGAAGGCGGCTGAGAACTTCTGTCTGGATGAGCCTGAGTGCCCCTGATTAAAGAAATTAGATCTGCAGCTAAAGTCATGATCTGTTTATCCGAAGTGGGAGTCTGTGAAAAAGATTTAGGAGAGTGAGACTTAGCCTGGCTTGCAGCCTTAGCACGTGTGTAGGCCTTGATGGACATAGGCACAGGAGGCCTTGCTGTCCCACATGCTGGAGTAACTTAGTCCACCGGTATGGTGTCAGACAAATCTTGGGCTTCGGTTTCAGGAGGAAAAACAACAACCGGCACCGAGAAAGCCTCCGGGACCGTAGTGTGCGGTAAAAAGTACAGTTTTGTACCTACCATAAATGTAGATGTCCGAGAGGTATGCATCTGCAGTCCTAACATATGGGTTGTCCTGCCTCAGGCAGCCCTTCGGTCGGCCAGATTCCAAAGTCTGGGTCTGGCCTCGGCTGATGTCGCACTTCACCCGACGTCATAGCTGCTGTGAATTGGGTATAAAGGCATCAGCCGACGCCATTTTCTTCAGTGTTTCTTGCCCCAAATGCCAGGTGCCCTCTAGGAAGGCTAAATTTGGATAAATGCAAATGATTCCAAACAGTAGAGAGCAAACAATATAAACATGTATATACATATATACAAACAAATACACCATAATAGATTCCCCCAGCTAGCTACAAGATGGGCAAATACCCTAGGAGTACCACAGAGGGGAAGGAGGGTGGGTAATCCTGACTGCAGATGCATACCTCTCGGACATCTACATTTATGGTAGGTACAAAACTGTACTATGTCCTTCAAGGATGCATCTGCATTCCTAACATATGGGTAGAATACCATAGCCAAACTGGGGGAGGAGGCAGTAAGATGATTATGGTGTAGCTAAGATCCCTTGCAAAACAGCAGTTGCAAAACCTGCTCGGGATCTGGAGTATAAAGGTAGATTATAATGCTTGGCAAATGTATGCACGGAGCTCCAAGTAGCAGCTTCTAAAATGTCTTTGGTAGCCACTCCTCGTAGGAAAGCTGTAGTAGTGGCTGTAGCCCTTGTGGAGTGAGGTCTGATGCTTTCTGGAGATGTCTTTCCATGAAGAGTGTAACAAAATCTAACGCAATTTCCTATCCATTTTGAGATTGTCTGTTTTGAAATTGCTCTTCCTTCCATTCCTGTTGCATATGCTACCAGAAGCTGGTCAGTTTTTCTGTTGGTCTTGGTTCTGTCCAGATAGTAGCGCAATTGCCTGTGCACATCCAAGGTAAGTAGTAGTCTTTCCCCCCTGTTCTGTGGGTTGGGGAAGAATGTTGGTAGATGGATTGCTTGGTTCAATGATACCCTGGAGACCACTTTTGGCATAAAAGTAGGGTTAGTTCTCAAGGACACTCTATCCTGATGGAAGATAAGGAAGGGCTGTACTGCCATTAATGCCTGTAATTCAGAAACCCTTCTTGCTGAAGTGATTGCAAGCAGGAAAGCAGTTTTCCAAGATAAGAATTGTAATTCTGCTGTTGCTGTTGGTTCGAAAGGGGGAAGTGTTAACTTTTCCAACACAAAGTTAAGGTCCCATGTAGGCAAAGGTGGTTTCTTTGGAGGCTTTACATTTTTTATTCCTCTCAGAAACTGCTTGAGTAGAGGATGAGAGAAGACTGGAGGATCCATGTTGTATTCTGCTGAAATTGCTGATGCATGAATCTTAATGGAGGAGTAAGACAGGCCATTGTGGAAAAGTTCTACTAAGTATTCCAGGATGTTAGCTATGTTTGCTAAGGATACATTTTCTCCTTTTGCTGCACTCCAAATGAGGTATCTTTTCCTTTTGGCTGAATAAGTCTTCCTTGTGGAGGGTCTGCGAGCCTCCAGGATAATGTCTTTAACCCTCTGAGAGGATTAGAGGTAGAGGCCATGTGTGTGTCCGAGACATGCTCCTCGGTAGCGGGTACCAATGCTGCCTCGGCCAGTCTGGAGCTATCAGGATGATCCTTGGATGATCTTCTTTGATCTTCAGTAGCACTTTGTGCATCAAAGGAAGAGTTGGGAATGCATATGCTGTCAGGTTTTCCCAACTGAAGGATAGGGAGCCCACCTTCCAAGCAAGTGGGTGGTATGTCCTTGTGCAGAATTTCCTCAATTGGTGGTTGTGTGGGGATGCGAACAGGTCTATTTCTGGTAGTCCCCATTTCTTTGTAATGGTTTTGAAGATGTCCGGATGCAGCATCCATTCGTGGGCATCCGTGGTAGTTCTGCTTAAGGTGTCTGCTAGTATATTTTCTTTTCCTGGCACAAATTTGGCCTGGAGTTGAATGTTGAGGTTCAGGGCCACATTCCACAGGTCCACTGCCATCCGGCATAGAGGGTATGAGTGCGTGCCTCCCTGTTTGTTGATATACCACATGACTGTGGCGTTGTCCGTCCTTATCAGCAAATGACCCTGTTGAAGAAAAGGTCTGAATGTCTGAAGTGCCTGTTTCACTGCCAGCATCTCTTTTTGATTTATGTGTAGGTTCAGCTGGTCTTGTGTCCATAGGCCTTGTATACACTTGCCCACCATGTGTGCCCCCCAGCCTAGGTCTGAGGCGTCCGTGGTGATAGTAGGTACCATTGCAACTTTCTCATATGCAGCCTGGCATGTGGAATCAATATTATGCAGGATGCCATGTAACCCAGGGCTTGCAGGACTTTCCTTGCTGTAAGCTGGTTCTGTGTTGTTAATGCCATGAAATAGAGTGGTAGTTGCTTTTGCTTTTCTGCTGTGAGTAATGCCATCTGATTTGATGTGTCCAGTTCTGCACCCAAGAATGTTACCCTTTGGGATGGTACCAGCCTTGACTTTTTCATGTTGACTGTGTATCCCAGGGCTTGCAGTAGTTGTATAACCTTTTCCAAATCTTTTGTTAATTTGGTCTTGTTGTCCGCTTGTATTAGGCAGTCGTCCAGGTATGGATAAATCTGAATTCCCTGAAGCCTGCAATGAGCAATTACTGATGCCAGGCATTTCGTGAATACTCTGGGCGCAGTAGATAAGCCAAAGGGCAATGCTGAGAATTGATAATGCTCTGATCCTGCAAGAAATCTGAGGTATCTTCTGCAATCTGGTCGTATAGGGACGTGCAGGTATGCCTCCTTGAGATCTAGAGTCACCAGCCAAGACTCCTTGCCCAGCATGGGAAGAAGTTGCTGTAGGGTCAGCATTTTGAATTTTGGAACAATGAGATATGTGTTCAGAGCGGACAGGTCGAGAATAGGCCTCCATTGGTTTTCTTTTCTTGGTACCAGGAAAAGTCTGGAGTAAAATCCTTGCCCTTGTTCCATAGGTGGTACCTTTTCTATAGCTCTCATCCTTAGTAGATGGTTGATTTGTTCTAGAGCGTTTGTTTTTTGGTAGGTTTGACTTTCCTCTCTTTTTTGGTAGAGTGTGGAAGTGAAACCTGTAGCCTTTGTCTATTGTCTGTAAAATCCATTTGTCTCCTGTAATGCAATGCCAGTTTACGGAAAATAAGGCTAGCTTTCCGCCTAAGGATGCTTCCAGTTGTTCCCTGGTAGGCGGTATCATTGTCAAGTCATTGTGTCTGTCCTGTGGAAGTGGTCGTAGCTGGATCTGTGGCAGTACTTCTCTGGTTGTTAGGCTGCCACTGACGTCCCCTGTAGGCACCTCTGGATTGACCTCTGCCTCTTGGGCGCCTATTTCTGCCTCTCTGTGCTCTGGAGGTGTCTGGAAAGGACCAATTCTTCGAAGGTCAATTTCTACTAAACCTCGGAGGCTGGACCTGTAAGAAATCCTTGACTGTTTGGACAGATTTTGCTTTTTCTTCCACCTTCTTTAGCACTTGCTGTGCAGGGGAGCCAAACAAACTTTGTTTCTCCATGGGAGCATCTAGAAGCTTTGACTTTACATGGTCTGGTAAGGGTTGCTCTTTTAACCATGCATGCCTTCTAATCACTGTTCCAGTCATAGCTGATCTAAAGGAAGCCTCCAGTGCATCATAGCCGCATTTTAAGGAATGATTACTGACCTGCTGAGTGTTATGTACCAGATCCTGAAGGGACTTACGGTCTATAGGTTCAGGAGAGGACAGTTTTTTATTTAGCTGGTCTAACAAAAATTCCTGATACTGAATCATGTGGAATTGACAGTTTAAGGCCCTAGCCGAAAGAGTAGCAGAAGTATAAACTTTTTACCCCATCTCTCTAATGCTCTAGATTCTCTTTCAGAGGGGAGGGGGTTTTTGGCAGAGGCAGCTGCTACAGCTTTGTGGCCCTGTGAAATGGTTTCAGGATCTGCAATAGGAGCCTTATACAAGTGAAGGTGTGTGTCCGGGACCCTGTAATATCTGTCGGGCTTGGCAGGGGCCGGGGGAAGAGAGTCAGGGGCAGTACAAGCATCATTATATGCATCATCAACAACTGTAAGTACTGGAGGAATGGCTAAAGGCCTATGCTGTGGTAAATGTAAAAAGGTCCTTAGCCTTTTCCTTAAATCTGAAAAATCCTAGCCCTGCCATTGAAAATGCTCTCTCATAGCATGTAAGGTTTCCCCAAAAGAAAATTCCTCAGGAGGAGAGGCAGAAGGAATGGAGTCTTCTGCATCAGAATCCTCATAAGGAGAATATGGGCCTTCTGGAGGATCTGAGTTTTCTGAATCATCCGAGGAATAGCTGGTAGAAACAGGATCCGGGGGCTCTGCTCTAGGCCTCTTCTCTGGAGAGGGTTGAGAGGCCCTGTCTGGGTGAGGTTGGGATCCCCTGATCAAAGAAATGAGATCCTCAGCCAGGCTGAGCATTTGGGAACTAGAGGTAGGCCTGTGTGAGGGGTTTTTAGCAGGCAAGGCCTTAGAAGATTTAGCTGCTTTAGCCCTAGAAAAAGCCTTGATTGACATAGATGCAGGGGGCCTAGCAGCTCCACGTGCAGGAGTACATATGTCTAAAGGAATAGTATCTGATAAATCCTGGGTGGCTGCTACAGCAGGGGTTATTTTCAGTAGCAGATTCAGCCATGCTGCGTGAGGCCTCTGCTATCGGAGGCATGCTTTCGGCCGAAGGAAGAACCGAGGACTCGGTTTCAGCCGAAACCGAGACACTCGCGGTTGGCTTAACCGTGGTTTCGGCCGAAACCGCGGGCCGCGAGTGTCGGTCCTTTTCCTTACGCTTTTTAGCTAATTGTGAAGTCGGAGTCTCCGACGGCATTTTGTAAGCAAAAGCGGGACCAAAAAACTCCTCTGCAAACTCCGACCGACGTCTAAGTGTCCGTCGGTTGAAGGAAGCACAGGCTAGACAAGCTGATACGTCGTGGTCTGGGCCTAAGCAAGGAAGGCAGTAAGAGTGGAAATCCTTATGAGGTATTTGTTTCCCACAAGTTAAACAATTATTTACTTTTTCTGACATCGGCTGAGGCAAGAAAGAGTCCCCAACGGGTACTTAGCTTTTAGAAGTCTTCGGTAGTAGAAATCTCTGGATCTGACCGACCGGCACTTGCGAACAGCTTCTGCTTCGGGCACCGCGCGGCAAGAAAGACTGAGGAAAATGGCATCGGCTGATGCCTTTATACCCAATTCACAGCAGCTATGACGTCGGGTGAAGTGCGACATCAGCCGAGGCCAGACTCAGACTTTGGAATCCGGCCGACCGAAGGGCTGCCTGAGGCAGGACAACCCATATGTTAGGACTGCAGATGCATACTTGAAGGACATCGGAGTAGTCGACCTGGAGCGGTTGAATTACCACCTCCGAAGAGACCGATACACTCGCGGTAGGCTTAGGCGTGGTGTCTGTTGAATTCGCGGGCCGCAAAGGTCGGTCCCGGTCCTTCCGTTTTTTGGAAACGTGCTGTCGGAAGCTCCGACGGCATGATATAGGAGTAATTTTCCCCAAAAAAGTCTTCAGCAAATTCTGCCCGGCGCCTAAGTGTGCGCTTATTGAAGCAAGCACAGGCAGCACATGCCGAGACGTCGTGATCTGGGCCCAGGCAGGGAAGGCAGTAAGAATGGAAGTCCTTATGAGGTATTTGTTTACCACAAGACAAACAATTATTAACTTTCGCAGTTTTATCTGACATCAGCTGAGGCAAGAAAAGGTTCCCCAACGGGGTACTTAGCTTTTTGATGACTTTGGTAACTGAAAACACAGGAGCTGGCCGACCGGCACTTGCGAACTGCTTCTGCTTTGGGCACTTACGCGGCAAGAAAGACTGAAGATGGCGTCGGCTGATGATTTTATACCCCAGCCGCTCTGACGTCGGGGAAGAAGTGACAACAGCCGACGCCGGACCCAGACTTTGGAATCCAGCCGACCGAGGGGCTGCCTGAGGCAGGACAACCCCATATGTCAGGACTGCAGTTGTATTCTTGAAGGACATCTCCAGGTAGCAGCTTCTAGGATGTCCCTGGTAGGGACGCCTCTGAGAAAGGCTGAAGAGGTAGATACAGCCCTGATGGAGTGAGGTCTGATCCCCTGGGGATAGGTTTATCATCGTGCTTATAGCAGAAACTAATGCAATGGCTTATCCATTTAGAAATGGTTTGCTTTGAAATAGCCTTCCCCTCTGCCCCTGCAGCAAATGCCACCAGCAGTTCAGATTTCCTTTAAGGTTTAGACCTGTCCAAGTAGAATCTAAGCTAGGGATTTAGTGAATACCCTGTGCACAGTAGATAAGCCAAAGGGCAGTGCAGAGAACTGATAGCTCGTGTAGCCTGCTTTGAAGCGTATGTATCTTCTGCAAGATTCCCTGATTGGGATGTGCAGGTATGCTTCTTTTAAATCTAGTGTTGCCAACCAGGCATCTTTGCCTAGCATAGGAAGTAACTGAAGGGTCAGCATCCTGAATTTTGGAATCTCCAAAAAGGTGTTTAGAATAGACAGGTCCAGGATAGAACGCCATGAATTGTCTTTTCTGGGTACCAGGAAAAATCTCTAGTAGAAACCTTGTCCCTTTTCCTCTTCTGGTACCAGCTGAATAGCCCCCGTGCTTAAGAGAGAAAGTACTTGTTTTTGGACCTCTGCTCACTGATTTGGGGGTAAGTCCGGCCACCGGCTTGGTGTTGGCAACGTATGGAAGTTAAATCTGTATCCCTGGGACTCTATATTTAAAACCCATTTGTCCTGGGTAATGAGTTCCCAATTCTTTGCATGAAAAGCAATCTTTCCCCCCAAAGGGGCAGTCAGTTGATAAGTGTTTGGAAATTTTAAAAGGAAGTCACTGAGACAGTTTACCATAAGTGGGAGTATACAAGTCCCAGATTTGGAAGTGGAGGCCCCCCACTGCTTAGTTGTGTGTGTCCCCTGGGACTGAAACCTGGGGTTTTTGCTGCATCTGGGTTTGGCTTGAGAAGACCTGGAAAGGGCTGGAAAGGACCAATTCTTAGAGGGACAGTGCCTACTAAATCTAGGAGGCTGAACTTGTAAAAAAATCTTTAACAGTTTTCATAGATTTAGCTTGATCTTCTTTCTTTCTAAGAGCTTTCCTCAGCCTTGTTGCCAAACAGGCGGTCCTGATTTAAAGGAGCATCCAAAAATTTAGCTTTAACGTGATCAAGCAAAGATTGCTCCTTAAGCCAAGCATCCCTTCTGAGCACAGACCCACTAACAGCAGCCCTGCAAGAAGCCTCTAGTGAATCAAACCCACATTGCAAAGTATGTTTTCCAACTTGTTCAGCAGAATGCATTAAATCCTGTAATTCTTTATTTTCCACACAGTCAGGAAACAACATCATTTTCTGTTTAAGCAGTACAATAACATGTTGCTGATATGTTAACATATGAAACTGGCAGTTTAAAGCCCTAATGGCCAAGGTACGTCGTGGTCAGGGCCTAGGCAAGGAATACAGTACAAATGAAAATCTTTATGAGGTATTTGCTTTCCACAAGTAATGCAATTAACTTTTACGGACATATGTATGGAGCAAGAAAAAGTTTCCCCAATGGGGTACTTAGCTTTAGTTGAAGACTTCAGTTCTGAAACTCGAAAACGAAAATTTCAGGAGTCTGCCGACAGGCACTTGCAAACTGCTTCTGCTTCGGGCACCTCACGACACGAAAGACTGATGTAATGGCACCGGCTGCTTGTTTTATACACCTGACGTCATGGAAGAAGGGACAGCAACCGAAGCAGGACCCAGGACTTTGTTAATCAGGCCGACTGAGGACTACCTGCAAGCAGATAACCCAAATGTAATGACTGCAACAGTGAAACATGAACATCATCTGCATCCGCGCAGGTCTCCTTACGGCAATGCCTAAACTGGCTGCCCATGAGGTACCCTCTGCTGCCTGAGAATGAACCTCATAGATGCATTGAAAACAGACCGTACACTGCAAGGATGACCTTTTAAAGTCCTCTGCAGACATGGACTCCAAAAGAGATTTTGAGAGTTCCTTGGTCAAATCCCTCTGCAATTTTGTTAAGTGCACCAAACATTTCAGGGACCTCAAAGCAAATGTTGCTGAAGCAAATATGGCTTTGCAAGCCTGTCCAATACCTTCTGTTAGGGGGATGGACAGAGAAGCAGTTCTCAGCGAGCTCCTTCTTAGGGGCTGCTGCCACAACCACTGCATCAACAGGGACTCCCCTGCACCAATGGGGTTTGTCCTTTGTAAAGCTAAAATTTTACCTGGATAACATCGACTGGTTTAACAGAATCCGGTTCCTTTATGCCCTGTGCGAGACCAGGTCAAGAATGCTCATCAGCCGGGGGGGGGGGGGGGTCACCCAAGATGTAGATGGCCAGCATCAAAAGCGTCCAGAAATACTGACTCCCGAGGGGAAGGACTTTGAGGACCAAACACCTTTCAGCTTAAGGATCTCGAAAATGTCTCCAAATGAGATGAGATGTTATCAGGTGGTGATCTGGGGGGGACCCTTTCCCTTTAAAGTCAGTATCTTCTGTGATAGATTCCACGAGGGAATCTATACGCCACCTTTTACACATTCTCTTTTGGGGAAACCTCTAAGTGGCATGTGCTGGGGTTTTATCCAAAGAGAGAAGTTCCCTTGTGGGAGTTGTCTGGATACTAGTCGGCACTGGCTGCCCCTGTGGAGTAGGTCTAATGGGATTAGAGTTCTGAACCACAGGGGGGGGAAGTGTAGATCCGAGGATGTACAAGAGACTGATCTCCAGAATGACAAAACATTCTCTCCACAGCCCGGAAGGCAGACAGACCTGGAGAAGTTGTGGCCGGTCGCACCACAGCAGAGACCCCCAAAAAGTACAGTTTTGTACCTACCATAAATGTAGATGTCCGAACAGGATAGCATCTGCAGTCATAACAAATGGGTTGTCCTGTCGTCAGGCAGCCCTTCGGTCAGCCGGATTCCAAAGTCTGGGTCCAGCTTCGGCTGATGTCGCACTTCACCCGACGTCATCTCTGCTGGTCTTCGGGTATAAAGGCATCAGCCGACGCCATTTTCCTCAGTGTTTCTTGCCCCAGATGCCAGTTGCCCTCTTGGTAAGCTATATTTTGGATAAATGCCAATGTTTCCAAAAAAGTAGAAGGCAAACACAAAAAATAACAATGTATGTACATATATACAAACAAATACACCATAAGAGACCCCCAGCTAGCTATTAGGAGGGTAAATACCCTAGGAGTACCACAGAGGGGAAGGAGGTTGGGTAATCCTGACTGCAGATGCTACCCTGTTCGGACATCTACATTTATGGTAGGTACAAAACTGTACTATGTCCTTCAAGGATGCATCTGCAGTCATAACAAATGGGTAGAATACCATAGCCAAACTAGGGGAGGAGGAAGAAGAATTATGGTGTAGTTAGGATCCCTTGCAGTACAGCAGTGGCAAACCCTGCTCGGGATCTAGAGTACAGAGGTAAATTATAATGCTTGGCAAATGTATGCACGGAGGTCCAAGTAGCCGCCTCAATAATGTCCTTGGTAGCCACTCCTCGTAAGAAAGCTGTGGTAGTGGCTGTAGCCCTTGTAGAATGAGGTCTTATGTTCTGTGGAATTGGTTTTCCGTGGTAGGAGTAACAGAATCTTATGCAATTTCCTATCCATTTGGAGATTGTCTGTTTGGAAATTGCTTTTCCTTCCCTTCCTGTTGCATAGGCTACTAAAAGCTGGTCAGTCTTTCTGTGAGCTGTGGTTCTGTCCAGGTAGTAGCGTAACTGTCTATGTACATCCAAGGTATGCAGCAGTCTTTCCCCCTGTTCTGTGGATTGGGAAAGAAGGTAGGTAGGTGGATTGCCTGGTTTAAAGACACTCTGGATACCACCTTAGGCATAAATGTAGGATTAGTTCTCATGGACACCCTATCTTGATGGAAGATTAGGAAGGGTTGTACTGCCATTAAGGCCTGTAGTTCGAAACCCTCCTTGCTGAAGTAATTGCCAGTAGGAAAGCAGTTTTCCATGATAGGTGTTGAAGATCTGCTGTTGCTGCTGGTTCAAATGGAGGGAGTGTCAGTTTTTCTAGCACAAAGTTCAAGTCCCATGCTGGTAATGGTGGTTTCCTAGGAGGTTTTACATTCTTGATCCCTCTGAGGAATTGCCTGAGTAGAGGATGCAAAAAGACAGGTGGATCGAAGCTGTATTCTGCTGAAATAGCTGATGCATGTATCTTGATGGAGGAATAGGACAGGCCTGTATGTAGAAGCTCTGCCAAGTACTCCAGGATGTTAGCAATATCTATGTTCGACACATCTTTTCCTCTTTCAGTACTCCAAATGACAAATCTTTTCCATTTTCCTGCATAGTTCCTTCTTGTTGAAGGTCTGCGGGCTTCAAGGATAATGTCTTTAACCCTTTGGGATAGGTCTGGGTTAGTTGCTGCTATGTGATGTTCCAGGCAGTCAGTTGCAAGGTTTTTAGGTTTGGGTGCATGATGTTGTAGTTGTTCTGAGTTAACATCAAAGGCATCAGGGTATTGACCACATTCTCCCCTGAGACATGCTCCTCAGCAATGGATACCAGTGTTGTCTTGGCCAATTCGAGCTATCAGGATTATCCTTGCGTTCCTCTTTGATTTTCAGTAGTACCTTGTGCATCAAAGGAAGAGGTGGAAATGCATATGCCGTCAGGCCTTTCCAACTGAAGGATAGAGAGTCCACCTTCCATGCAAGTGGGTGGTATGTCCTTGTGCAGAAGTTCTTGAGCTGGTGATTGAGTGGGGATGCGAATAGGTCTATTTGTGGCATTCCCCATTTCTTTGTGATGGCCTTGAAGATGTCCGGGTGTAGCATCCATTCGTGAGCATCCGAGGTGGTTCTGCTTAACATGTCTGCTAGGGTGTTTTCTTTTCCCGGCAGAAATATTGCCTGTAACTGGATGTTGTAGCGCAGAGCCATATTCCAAAGGTCCAGAGTCATTCTGCATAGGGGGTATGAATGAGTGCCTCCCTGTTTGTTGATGTACCACATGACTGTGGTGTTGTCTGTCCTTATCAGTAAATGGCCTTCTTTGAGGAATGGTCTGAATTTCTGGATTACTAGTTTTACTGCCAGCATTTCTTTTTGGTTTATGTGCAGGTGCAGCTGGTCTGGAGTCCACAATCCTTGTATGCATTTGTCCAACATGTGCGCCCCCCAGCCTAGGTCTGAGGCGTCCGTTGTGCTGGTTTGGCTTGCTTGAAAGTTGTGGAAGGGCAAGCCTGGGTTTGACTGGCATGCTTGAGCCCACCATAGGAACTCCTGTTTCAGGCATGGGATTAGTGGGATTTCGGTTTCTAAGCTGTGCCTGTGTTGAGACCATAAATTCTTTAGGTACCACTGTAGCTTTCTCATATGCAGTCTGGCATGTGGGACCAAGATTATGCATGATGCCATGAAGCCCAAGGCCTGCAGTACTTTTCTTGCTGTTAGTTTGTTCTGCTTTGTTAATGCCAAGAAGTAAAGAGGAGTTGTTTTGTTTTTCTGCAGTTAGGAATGCCATTTGTTTTGCTGTGTCCAATTCCGCACCCAAGAATGTTCTTGTTTGGGATGGTATCAGTCTTGACTTTTGTAAATTGACTGTGTATCCCAGGGCTTGTAGTAAGCAAATGACTTTTTGTAAATCTGTTGTCAGCTTGCTTTTGTTGTCCGCTTGTAACAGGCAGTCGTCCAGGTATGGATAAATTTGGATTCCCTGTAGCCTGCAGTGAGCGATTACAGATGCCAGGCATTTTGTGAATACTCTGGGCGCAGTAGATAAGCCAAAGGGCAATGCTGAGAATTGATAATGCTCTGATCCTGCAAGAAATCTGAGGTATCTTCTGCAATTTGGTCGTATGGGGACGTGCAGGTATGCCTCCTTGAGATCTAGAGAGTTACCAGCCAACACTCCTTGCCCAGCATGGGAAGAAGTTGCTGTAGGGTCAGCATTTTGAATTTTGGGACAATGATGTATGTGTTTAAGACGAACAGGTCGAGAATAGGTCTCCAACTTTTCTCCTTTCTTGGTACTAGGAAGAGTCTGGAGTAGAATCCTTTGCCCTGTTCTGTTATTGGTACTCTTTCCACAGCTCTTATCTTTGTTAATTGCGCTATCTGCTTTAGAGCTTCTGTTTTTGATTTGGAGGTAGGTTTGGCATTCCTCTTTTTACTGGTAAAGTGTGGAAGTGGAACCTGTAACCTTGGTCTATGGTTTGCAAAATCCACTTGTCTTTTGTGATATAGTGCCAATTTTTCGAAAATAAGGCTAACTTTCCGCCTAAAGGTGCTGTTATTTGCTCCCTGGTAGGCGGTGTCAGAGCCAAGTCACTGTGATTGTCCTGTTGCAGTGGCAGTGGTTGTGTCTGTGCCTCTGTTATTGCCTTGCCACTGTCGTCCTCTGTAGGCACCTCCTCTGGATTGATTTCTGCCTCTAGAGCATCTATTCCTGCCTCTGAGATTTTGAGGAGTCTGGAAAGGACCAATTTTTGGCAAGCCAGTTCCTGCTAAACCTTGGGGGCTGAACCTGTAAGTAATCCTTAACTGTTTGTACAGATTTTGCCTTCTCTTCCATTTTCTTCATTACTTGCTGAGCAGGTGTACCAAATAGACTGGCCTTATCCATAGGAGCATCTAACAGCTTTGCTTTAACATGATCCGGCAAGACCTGTTCTTTCAACCATGCATGCCTTCTTATCACTGTGCCAGTCATGGCTGATCTAAATGAAGCCTCCAGTGCATCATAGCCACATTTTAAAGAATGGTTACTAACCTGCTGAATGTTATTCACCATTTCTAAAACATATTTCTTATCTAAGGGGTCAACAGTGGACAGCTTCTTAGTTAACTGATCAAGCATAAACTCTTGGTATTGGATCATATGAAACTGACAGTTTAAAGCTCTAGCTGAGAGAGTAGCAGAGGTGTAAATTTTTTCCCCCATCTCTCTAAGGACCTGGATTCCCTTTCAGAAGGAATAGGGTTTTTTGCTGAGGTCGAGGCTACTGCCTTAGGCCCCTGGGATATAGTCTCAGGATCTGCAAGTGGGGCCTTGTATAGGTGGTGATGAGTGTCTGGCACCCTGTAAAATCTACCTGGTTTGGCAGGGGCTGGAGGTAAAGTATCAGGAGCAGTGCAAACATCATTAAATGCATCATCCACAACAGGCAGTACTGGAGGTATAGCTAAGGGCCTATGTTGTGGTAAGTGCAGAAATGTCCTAAGCCTTTTTCTTGAATCTGAGAAATCTTGTCCCTGCCATTGGAATTGTTCTCTCATGGCATGTAAGGTTTCCCCAAAGGAGAATTCCTCTGGTGGAGAGGCAGATGGAATGGATTCTTCAGCATCTGAATCTTCATAAGTAGAAAAAGGAGCCTCTGGCTGGTCTGTAATGTCTGAGTCATCCGAAGAATCATCAGAGGACACTGGCTCGGGGGGCTCTGCTCTAGGTCTCTTTTCTGGGGGCTGAGAGGACCTGTCTGGGTGGGATTGGGATCCCCTAATTAAGGATATTAAATCCTCAGCCAGAGTAAGCATTTGTGAACTAGAAGTGGGCCTGTGTGAGGGGGGCTTAACAGGCACTGATTTAACAGTTTTGGCTGCTTTAGCCCTGGCAAAGGCCTTAATAGACATGGCTGCAGGAGGCCTAGCAGCACCACGTGCTGGGGTAGAGACATCCAAAGGAATGGTGTCTGATAAATCACTAGGAACCACAGTAGTAGGCAAAACTTCTGAGGCCGATTCAACTAAGGTAGCAGGAGCCTCAGTAGTAGTCATGGATTCGGCTTAAGATTGACCGGTTTTCTCGGTTTCGGCCGAAACAGAGACACTCGCGGCTTGCTTAACCGTAGTTTCGGCCGAAACCGCGGACCGCGAGTGTCGGTCTTTTTCTTTGCGTTTTTTTAACAATTTTGTTAGTCGGAGGATCCGACGGCATAATGTACGCAAAATCTGAGCTGAAAAACTGTTCAGCAAACTCCGACTGACGCCTAAGCGTTCGTCGGTTGAAGGAAGCACAGGCCGAACAGGCTGCTACGTCATGGTCTGGGCCTAAGCAAGGCAGGCAGTAAGAGTGGAAATCTTTATGAGGTATTTGTTTCCCACAAGTTAAACAGTTATTGACTTTTTCTGACATCGGCTGAGGCAAGAAAGAGTCCCCAACGGGGTACTTAGCTTTTTAGAAGTCTTCGAAGTAGTATTCGGTAGTAGTAATCTCTGGATCTGACCGACCGGCACTTGCGAACAGCTTCTGCTTCGGGCGCCGCGCGGCAAGAAAGACTGAGGAAAATGGCGTCTGCTGATGCCTTTATACCCGAAGACCAGCAAAGATGACGTCGGGTGAAGTGCGACATCAGCCGAAGCCGGACCCAGACTTTGGAATCCGGCCGACCGAAGGGCTGCCCGACGACAGGACAACCCATTTGTTATGACTGCAGATGCATCCTTGAAGGACATCAGGCATGCAGTGACTTTGTCCGGATCCATTCCTTGAGGAGATAGTTGAAGCCCAGCTATCTAGCTCAGAGGGGCAAGGATGGCACCAATAGAGTAGATCCCGGCCCCATGGATCCAATGCTAACCCTTCGACTCCAAGCATCATCTCAATCCAAGGAAACAGAAGTAGAACTGGTCAGTGGAACCAGAGCTGAAGATGTAAACCTTTTTAGCTCACACACAGGTATTCTTAAGAACACTCAGATCCAGGGTCTTCGAAAATGAAGGACAGATCGAGGTAGGCAATACAACTGTATGGAATGCAGAAGGCAGGCTCATGGATCCAATGGGAGACAAACAATATAACCCCCACTAGACCTGAACTCTGATAAACTTCCTCATCCTATCCACTTCAGCTTCAGAAAGACTCCCACAGGACCTGACGGAAGAGGTAATGGATTGAAGTTTAGAGTGCTTCCCTGCAGATTTCATGAAGAGGGAATGGAGCCAAGAAGTAACAAGGCCCATAAAATCGGACGAGCAAGTTCTCAATACAAGACTTGCCAGAGGTTGGATCTAAAGGTTTTGGATCCATAGACTGAGCAGGACTGCCTGAAATAACTATCAGATCCAAAGTTTTCCTCTTCAGATCCAGTAATCTGAGTATTTTCTGTGAAGGCTCAGATGACAATAAGGTCTTTGGAGACTTGGGTGAGGACAGTTTTCTGTGCTCCAACTGAACCTTTGAAGATGTGCTGGGGGTTTGAGCCCCAAAGGAGTAAAGAGGTAACGACCCACTTGAGGACTAGCTTACGCAGCACAAATGGTACAGTTTGTACCACGGTGTGCTTCCCTGTGGGCATCTGAATTCAGGATTTTCTGCCCACAGAAAGTGCATTTTTTAAAACCTGTAGACTTCTTAGCCATAGTTCTGTAAAAATAAACAAAAAGAAAAAGATAATTTTTTTTTGTAGTAAACAATTACCTGCAATGGTAGTGGAAAATTGCCTTCCCACCCAGATTAACAGGTTAAGAGAAAAGGAAAGGAGGGGAAAAAAAAAAGGAAAATAAGTACCAACAATGGTATATAAAACATTACCTTATTGAGGCAGGACGACTAACAATGGGGGGAAACTAAAGCTAAGAGGGAAGAACTATATTAATATATTTCAAGCTATAAACACAAAGAAAAAAAGGTTTCTATGAAAAAAAACACTTACAAAACACTCGACAATCATTTGAAAAATGCTGTGAGAGAGGATCTTCATCCATGCAAGATGGCGGCAAATGAGATCTGAGTTATTGGGGTGGTAGACTAGGGTATTATGGGTAGGAGGAGGACCTAGAGAGTTGGATCTAAAGTCTGTGGAATGTGGCAGAGTCAGATCAGAGGACAGATCTGTAAACCATACTTTGGGTAAGAATGAAAAAGGACGGTGTTTGTGGAAGTCCAGTACCCTACAGAAATGGTATGGCTTCCTAGGAACAGGTAACTGGAAATCAGGCTGCAGGGAGAGTCTAAAAATATCATCCACTATTTCTAACACTGGAGGAATGGCTGTTCACGGAGATTTAAAAATTCTCCAATGTTCTTTTTAGACAGATGATAATCCTGACCTTCCCACTGGAAATTCAATCTTATTTAAGAAGCGTTTCCCTAAAGATGAAGTCCTCCGGTAGTGAAGATGAAGCTTCCATGTCGGAATCCGCAAATGAACCTGCAGACAACTCGTCTACATAAGCAAACATCCTCATCTGAACCATAAGACTATCTGGATTCCTTAAAGGGGGGGTGGGAATCTCTTTTCCAAGAATCAGATTCTGTAGTGGCAAGAGATCTAGTAGGACTGTGCTGTCTGGAAGCTATAATATTAAGTAAATTCTCAACCTGACTAAAGGCATCCCGCTTGTAGGCCTGTGGGAGGCTGTGACCCTGAAAGCCTATTCCAAGGCATAACAGGAAGGAACCCTTTAGTTTTGGCTTTGGGCTTAGTCCTGGGAGTGGTGGAGATACTGGGACCAGGCCGTGGCCTGCACATGGTCAACTGATGACCCTTCAAGGTTCTTGGGGATTCTTCCCAATGTGCAATCCTTATCATCAGAAGCCATGGCCTACAAAGTGGTCTTAGAACCAACAAAAGTACAGTTTTGTACCTACCATAAATGTAGATGTTCGAGTGTTTACACTGCTGCAGTCATCACACTTGGGTTATCCTGCCATCAGGCGGTCCCGCAGTCGGCCCGAATTCCAAAGTCTTGGTCCGGCGGCAGTTGCTGTCGCTTCTTCCCTGACGTCAGTGTGACAGGGGTATACAAGATGCATCCGACGCCATTTTCTTCAGTTTTTCTTGCCCCAGATGTCAGGTGCCCCCAAGTAGGTAGGCAATACATATTGCTAATAACAGATACCTTCAGTTACAAGCAAATGCACCACAAAGCTTGTATAGGATAGAGAGGCATAGATAAGGCCAGTCAGTTCAGAGGGGATGGAGGGAGGGTAACCAGGACTGCAGCAGTGTGAACACTCTAACATCTACATTTATGGTAGGTACAAAACTGTACTATGTTCATCATGTTACACTGCTGCAGCCCGAAACTGGTAATGATTGGCTCCCAGCTGGAAGCGTAGAAAACTCCTTGATGCTTTGTCCATCTTGACGTGGTAGTAGGCATCTTGGAGATCTATTGAGCACATCCAATTTTCTTTCCCTAACAGAGGGAGTATGGATTGTAAAGTGACCATTCGGAACTTGGACTTCTTTACATACTTGTTTAACCTGCTGAGGTCTAAAATGGGTCTCCAGTCTCTTGTTCTTTTTGGAACTAAAAAGAATCTGGAGTACGTTCCGAATCCTGTCTGGTTTGCCAGGACCTTTTAGATGACTCTTCTTAACAGCAGCTTTTCTATCTCTATAGCTGCTTGATCCCGGTGATTGGGTAGTACATCTGGGATCCTTTTGGGAGAGCATGGTGGAAAGGAAAAGGGTATAGAGTAACCTCTGGTAATAATGTCTTTTACCCACCTGTCTCGGGTGATATTTAGCCAGGCTTCTGGGTACAAAGACAGGTGACCCCCAACCGGCTCCGGAGAAACACAGTCTGGTTCCACATCAGGAATGCTAATAAGGACTGTCACTAAAGGAATCGCAACCTCCCCTGCCTCTAGTGCAATGTCTACCATTTGTTCCTCCTCCCCT
Source organism: Protopterus annectens (assembly GCF_019279795.1). Taxonomy (NCBI): domain Eukaryota; kingdom Metazoa; phylum Chordata; order Ceratodontiformes; family Protopteridae; genus Protopterus; species Protopterus annectens. The sequence goes on from NC_056732.1 coordinate 407,177,291, forward strand.
GCCTCTAAAGGAGGAATCATCTGGTGTATCCTGGAAAGATCTCTGTGATTTCTTGAACCACATTTTACCACTCTTCTGACCTTTAGGGTAAGGTCTAGAAGGGACGGTAAAACAGACTCCCACGGCAGTCTCTTTCCTTCCTGTTCACACCTGGTGAGGATATCTTTCACCTTGGGTCCAAAAAGAGAGGATCTGTCAATGGGAGCATTGGTGAATGTAGACTTGAAAGGTTCAGCAAAACTGCATAGAGGCATCCGGGAGTGTCTCCTTAAGGAGACTCCTGAACCCGCCACCCTACTCGCACCATCAGCTGCGTACGAGATCAGCCTCATGGAGGAGTTAACAATGGATGTTAAGGTAGCCAACTGAGTAGATACTGTAGATGGGACTCCTTCAGTAGAAGTACCTTGAAGAGCATCTCCTAACTCCTTCTGGAGATCTCTCTGAAGTCTTGTGAAGTGTGATAGATAATTCAGTGATGAGAGTGTAAAAGCCACTGAAGAGAAGATATGCTTCCCATATCTATCCATCGTTCAGGATTCCTTATTGGGCAAGAAGTCGCTGCTAGCTCCTTCTTAGTGGCCGCCGCCACCACCATGGCATCTACAGGCAAGCCCTTGGATAAAAATTCGTCGTTAGGGGTGGAAAGAAACTTGTTCGGCCTCCTGGGGACCGGTTCCACGGCATCAGGAGTCTGCCTAGCTTTCTGACTCACAAGATCCAGTAACTCGTCAAATGGGGGAGACACCCATGAAGCTGAGGGTTGAGACCCGAAAGCAGTCAGGTACAATGACTCCTCATCAGACGGGTAACAGTGGGCCAGCCGGCTCTCTGCCGGAGGATCTCCAAAATGTTTGCAAAGGAGACATCTTCAGAGGATGACTTAAGGGGACCCCTCCGACTCTAGGTCAGTGTCAGATGCGAGACTCATCAGGCGAGTCTACATGCTTCCTCTTACATGATCTATTCCGAGGGGGCACCTCAGCACGGTTCTCTGAGGAGACCTCAAAAGATTGGGGGCCACCCAAGTGGGGGTCCTGAGGCTGTGGGTCTCTGCCATCCGGGGGAAGAAAAGATGCTGAGACTGTAGTTGGCGCTTGAGGGAGTACAGCATCGGTAATTCTACGTGGAGGCGGATGAGCTATCCAGCATGCTCATCTTCACAAAGACAGATTCCTCCGGCTCCGAAAGACACCTCGTTTCCGAAACGGATGGAGGTGCCGAAGGCTCCAGAAGGACCGGCTCCGAGAACAATGTAGGGTCTGAGCTCACTCGAGCCGACACACCAAGAGGGAGTCTCGGCACCGAAGAAGTTCGGTTCCAAGTGTCCCCATCGGGGCCGACAGAGGAGCTTCGGCCCCTAGACACTTCAGACTGTGCCGAGAGTGCCGGAGCAGAACACGGCTCAGAGACAACTACACGAGGTGCTGGAACTGAAGACTCCACTGTAGTCGGTACCGGCAATACCGGCTCTGAAGGCCCAATCTGGGGTGGAGGAGGAATGAAAGCAAAACAGGTAGGAGGAGTCGGCTCCGAGACAGAGTGGGTCAAAGCCGATAAAAATTTTGACAAGGCTGACAACTTAAGTCTGAGCACCACTCTCTCGATGTCTTCTTCAGGGACGAAACTAGAACCTCTAACTTATAAACGGTCTAGCAAAAAACAAAAACACACACTCACGGGATACCACACGCGAACTAGCAATAGGCCCAGAAAATAAAATATACGATAACCAAGTCATATCCGGTTGAAGTCACAAAAAATGACTGTCAGTAATAAGCAATGATAGAAAACTCTCTATAAGCAATAAAATTCCTGAAAAGGAAGTAATAGTAAAAAAAAAGGTATCACTTAGCCACGGCCAACCAAGAAAGCTTCCACCTGAAGATGTGGCAAACGAGATCTGGGGAGTGTGCTCATGCGCCATGGGATACCTCCTAGCCACGAGCCAATCAAAAGTTTTCAGACTTTCTAAAAGTGGCCTAGTCGGAGCCAAGGATCGGTTCTGAACCCCACACGTAATAATGGAGGTGTGATGGGGCTACATAAAATCCTCTAGATTTCAAAAGGGGTTTTAAATATACAGCATCATTAATGCCAAACCTTTTATCCGACTGCAAAGTAATAATCCCGCTTACTTCTACAGCTTATGTTCTATTAATATCTCCAGAAAAATAAAAATATGATGGCTGTCATTTGAACATGTCTAACCAATGCATTAGTCTGTACATTCCTCCTTATTTCACTAAGTAGTTACTTAGTCAAAACAAGGAAAGTAAAGAATATAGTCAAATCTCAAATTCACTGTGCTTTTTGCTATGACAATTACCATCTTTAGTTGAATTCTTAAATATGGAGACAATTTTTCACACACAAGCACAGTTCAAGGCTTCTGGTAGTTGCACACAAACACATCAGGAAAAAAGTCTGCAAATGTATTTATTTTACATTTGTTGACCGGGATAGTCCGTCTGGGTGTGAGTCCATTTTCAGCGGAGGCCCAGGGAGAAAAGCGCCACTAAAACAAGAACACTGACAGGTACAGTGTCGGTTTTACATAGAAATTAACAGAAATATCTAGCGACAATAAAGAAAGCACAATATACAATAGACGCTTTAGTGAAAAAGAGAAAATTATTACAATACAGTAAAATTTTTATATATATATATATATATATATATATATATATATATATATATATTAAAGAAAGTACAATATACAATAGACACTTTACTGTATTGTAATAATTTTCTCTTTTTCACTAAAGTTTTTTTATAGATATAGATATATATATATATATATATTGTGGATCCCATCCAGTGGCAGTTACTGCCTTAAGCACATCAAACACTGCTTGCTAACAAATCAAGAATTTAATTATACCAAAACTCTTGCACACGACTAGATTTACAAACTGGAAAGGCTGCGAAATATCACCAAGGCCTTAGAATTTAAGATCAGAGACTGTCATAAGATTGAAGGTATATTAGGAAATATGTGCAAACTCTTGGTTTACAAAAAGGCTAAGTAATTCCTTAACAAACAAGTGTATCAAAAAATATACAAGTAAGAATTTCAATCTAAAATCCATAGTCCCAGACAAATTTATTGTGAATTTTAAATTACTTTACAATGTTAACCAATAGCCCAGAGAAGCTCTGCTGCACACAACCACCACAATTGTTAGATGCACAACAAAATTAAACAGATTATCTCAGTGCCACAGAAATATATCCCTCCTTGATGATAAAAAATCTTTTCCTATTACACGACATTGCAAAGAAAAAAAGCTTCACTTGTTATGCAATACCAACATTTTGTTTTGTTTGGCATTTTCAAAAGACACAGCATCCGCTGTGTCTTAATCTTTGCTGAAATTAATTAAGTGTTCCTAGCACACTACATTGCTAGTACTGACAAGGGTACGAAGAATTTTTTTTCCTAATCCTGGCTTATGAAAACCTTACTATCACTGCTGACACGACAGTGATAAAGGAGTAAGGCAAGAGCTTTATCTTCTAATCCTGCCTATGACCCTCCAAGGCCCTATTCTCCCAGACCCCATTGCTGCCCTGAACTCTTGACAGACACCTTTTGCTAAAAATATGCACTTATGCATTGTGCGTTTTTATTTAGTTAAAAATGTGAAGAAAAAAATAAATATAGGCTTTATCAATAAATAACTGTCTCCTATTCCTCAAAAAAGCCAGTTCAAGGGTGTAAAATACTCCTGCCAAGGGAGAGTTCCCATTTTTCACTAAAAAAAAAAAAAACACTGAAAGAAAATGTATCTTCTTATTAAAGCTGTTCTGCACAACAAACCAGCAGAACACTTGTTTCATAATGGGAGCAATTCAAAACTTTAAGCTTTTTGGTGGTAAAGAAGTTTAAGCTAATGGCATACCCACACTGTTAAAATGTGTGTTTTTCATAAGCATAACGTGATACTTCAAAACATTCTTTGGCCAAGTAATCCTTCCCCCCTCCCTTTACTAACTACAGATATCTGCAACACTTTTACATTTTCTGACACTGAAAGCATACAATGTCTGCCACAGTACAAAGTTACAAAGTTGTTTATTTCAAAACAGCTACTAATTTTTTGGCAGGAATTCTACTACAAATCTCCGCAGAAACTGAACATTCAATAACAAAGCCAGAAACTGTTGTCGTTACAGGGAAAGAAGACATCAACCTAGGGGATTCTGTGAGTTTTCATGTCTGTGTCCTAAGGACTCCTTGTCATGGAAGGACTTATATTTTTTCTTCAGCACTCACCCTTCTCATGCATTAATGTGCTCAAAAAAAAACAGTTTTTACTTTGCTGGAAATTACTTGTTTAAATATTTGAAGCTTTTAGATAAATAATCCCCAAAACGGGGCTGGTTAAAAGAACACGTGAAAGTTTATTTTTGTAATACTTGCTCATATTTTATACCCCCCCCCCCCACCACCACCACAGACTGTATGCTAGTGAAATAAAAAGATACAAACTAGAAGAATATGAAATTATAAACTAGAAGAATATGAAATTATTAAATGTAATTACTAAGTTTATCTGAATACACAGTAATAAACCTATCACGAGACAATGTTACAATGGGAACATATCCTTTTATACTGAATGGCAGCACTAGAGGACAAAATGCTGGTTTCTTCACTGCTGGTAGAAGTGACTGGTTGTTTACTTACTCAAATTGGGTATTTAGTCATTTTAACTGATCGCTTTACAGTCTGGGTATGTGCAGTACCGCTGAAGTACTTCTTACTCCAATCTTCAGTCACACGCTTTCTGATAAACATAATTACTTATTTATCTGGCTCTCAGCTGGCTTAGCCACTATCCAATTTTTAAAGGGTTACTTAGAGAGTACCATTAAGGAAAAGTGGGACAGTGATTCTAAGCACGAGCTTCACGGGAAATAAATAAAAAGTATGCAAATTTAGCATTAAAAAAACTGACAAATAAGGCATTAACGTAAACCAGTAAAAGAATCTAGACTAAGAATGGTTCTGAAAGCATTTCAGAAAACTCTATACAGTAATTTGCAACAGCAAAATCAAATGGATTTATTACTTGCTGGTAGCTGTCACACAGGATTAAGGCTATAAGCTGTTAACTAGTTACTTCATGTGGTATAGGATTTGATTCCCTTAGCCTTCATTTCCCTAATGTGACCTTGAGCAAGCAAGACTAAGAGGAGGGAGAGAACTGTCACACAGCACCTGCCCCTTCCCTGGAACAAACTCCCCTCTCTAAGTTAAGCAGTGTGACACATTGACTGAATTTAAACAGTAACTGAACAACTGGACAGTCTTTTCTAAATTCACCATTGCTATGACTGGCCTGGCCTTTCTTGAAATGAGGGGGAAGGCTTAAAGGTGGCTACTGGCAAAGCGAAAAAAGCCTTGAGACTTGGTTGCCTTGTAAAGTACAGTTGTACAAGTTATCTTAGCTAGATGGGTTATATCCCGCCAAGGATAAATGTGTCAGCCTCCAAAGCTTTGAGGCATCTTCCACACACACAAACAGACGGACAGCTCGTGCTGAGATGACTAAAAGAAAAAAGTTTGGGTACGAAGCCCTTCAGAGATTTCCTGCCAGCAGAGAGGGAGGCTCTGCCAAGAAAAGGCCAATGCTAATAACAGCAAAAAAGAAATGTCCACACCCTGGCATAAAAAATACACCAGAAAACAATGGGGATGAAGAGAGGCAGCGGCTATACTGCAGTGATCTTTCGAACATCTACTGTTGTGGTAAGTTTAACTTACATAAGTGCATTATACTCATCACGTTGATCACTGCTCCAGCAGCCTTCGTTATAAAAAATCGGTAGATTACCTTGGCTAACTACATTTGGGAAGTGGAAGGAGAAGAGTCCACAAGTCCATATAGAATGGTCCTAACAAAGCAGGATAAGGAGCTAGGGAGGGGGTAATAATAAATAAAAAAAAAATCAAATTTCTGCTGCTTTGTAAAACTATGTACAGAAGACCAAGTAGCAGCTTCTAGACTACTTCTAGAAGCCAAAACTTTATAGAAAAAGCCATACACAAAGCCAAGGCCTGGCAGACTGAGCTTTGATCCTGCCCAGGAAAAATGTGTTATGAGAAGTATAACAAAATGTGATTATCTTAAACAGCCATTTGGAAAGAAGTTATCCTTTCTTGCCTTCACAAGAAACAACAATTGTTCCAAAGATCTGAAAGATTTAGCTCAGTCACACACTTTTCTGAAAAACATAAGTGATTATTTACTCGGCTCTCAGCTGACTTGGCCACTACCCAATTTTTTTAAAGGGTTACTTTGGCAGTGTCTATAAGTACATCCAAGACACGAAGTATCCTTTTCTCCCCTAATTTTAGATTCAGGAAAGAAAACAGGAGATATGGAATAGAAAGTCTGTCTTAAAGTAAACTTGGATACTACTTCAGGCATAAAAGGAAGGAAGGGACAAGTTCTCAACCTTATCCCTATGAGAAATAAAATAGGGTTGATACCTTAAGATCTTGCAACTCAAAATACCCTTCTTATAGGAATCACAGCAATCAGTAAAACTGTTTTCTATGTTAAGAACCTCAAGTCAGCCAGATTGGTTGGTTCAAACAGAGCCACCAGTTCTCTTGGAGGATTCTTATGCAAAATCCCTTTCAAGAATATTCTAACATAAGACTGCACTAAAAGAGGTAGCTCCATGGGTAGATATTTTGAAATGTCCAATAAATGAACCCTGACAAAAGGAATAAGAAAGGCCATAAGATAGCAACTTAAACAAATACTGTAGAACCAGAGAACAACTAGCCCTGAATGGGTGCTGGTTATGTTTGCACCAACTAGAAATCATTTTCCATTTGCTAATATATGATTTTCTAGAAGCAGGCTTTCCTGTCTCCATTAGTACCCACTCATGTCCTCAGTAAGCAAGTGCCTAAAAGGAATTAAACCCCATCATCCAGCAGTCAATTGAAGCTTACTGATATAGGGGTGAATTAAACTCTCTCTTATTTGAACAGATTCAGTCTGCGAGGAAGCTTGTGGTAATTGTCCCTGGCCATTCACAAAAGGAGAGAGAGAGAGAGAAAGTACAGTTTTGTACCTACCATAAATGTAGATATCCGATAGATATGCAACTGCAGTCCTGACATATGGGTTGTCCTGCCTCAGGCAGCCCTTCGGTCGGCCGGATTCCAAAGTCTGGGTCCGGCGTCGGCTGATGTCGCCCTTTCCCCGACGTCAGAGCGCCTGGAGTATAAAAACGTCAGCCGACGCCATCTTCTTCAGTGTTTCTTGCCCCAGATGCCAGGTGCCCTCTAAGGAAGGCTAAATTTTGAAAAAAAGAGAAAAATTCCAGACAACAGCATAAAAACAAATACACCATAAAAGATTACCCCAGGTAGCTAAAATGAGGGGTAGAAACCCAAAAGTATACCACAGAGGGGTAAGGTGGGAAGGAAAACCTGACTGCTGTTGCATACCTATCGGACATCTACATTTATGGTAGGTACAAAACTGTACTATGTCCTTCAAGGATGCAACTGCAGTCCTGACATATGGGTTGAATACCACAGCCAACCTGGGGGTGGTAGGCACTAAAACAAAGATGGTGTAGCTAAAATGCCCTGCAGGACTGCAGAGGCAAACCTTGCTCTGGACCTGGAGTATAAAGGCAGGTTGTAATGTTTGGAAAAATGTATGTACGGAGCTCCATGTAGCAGCTTCTAAAATGTCCTTTGTTGCCACTCCTCTTAAAAAGGCTGTGGAGGTGGCTGTAGCTCTGGTGGAATGTGGCCTGATATGAGCTGGCACAGTTTTTCCATGAAAAGAGTAGCAGAATCGAATGTAATTTCCAATCCATTTAGAAATTGTCTGTTTGGAAATTGCTTTTCCCTGCAATCCAGCAGCGAAAGCTACAAAAAGCTGGTCAGATTTTCTGAAAGACTTTGTTCTGTCCAAGTAGTAGCGCAACTGTCCGTGTATGTCCAAGGTGTGCAGAAGTCTCTCTCCTTTATTTTGAGGATTGGGAAAGAAGGTAGGCAGGTGAATAGCTTGATTCAGGGACACCCTGGATACCACCTTTGGCATGAATGACGGATTGGTTCTCAAAGAAACTCTGTCCTGGTGAAAAATGAGAAATGGTTGTATTGCCATAAGGGCCTGTAGCTCAGAGACTCTTCTTGCTGAGGTTACTGCCAGAAGGAAGGCTGTCTTCCAAGACAGAAATTGCAACTCTGAAGATGCTGCTGGTTCAAAGGGAGGAAGAGTTAATTTTTCCAGCATGAAGTTGAGGTCCCATGCAGGCACTGGTGGTTTCCTTGGAAGGTTGATGTTCTTTATACCTCTTAGAAACTGTCTTAGCAATGGGTGAGAAAATACAGGCGGATCAGTGTTATATTTGGCAGATATTGCTGAAGCATTTATTTTTATGAAAGAATATGAAAGGCCATTGTGTAGCATTTCAGCCAAGTATTCCAGGATCTGTGGAATGCTCATTACTGATGGGTTTTGACCCTTTTTGCTGTTCCAGATAAGAAATCTCTTCCATTTTGCTGAGTATGTTTTTCTAGTGGAAGGTCTGCGCGCCTCCAGGATGATATCTTTTACCCTTTTGGAAAGTGTATCCTGAGTAATAGTCATGGAATCTTCCAAGCTGTCAGCTTCATTGTTTTCAAGCTGGGGTGTAGTGTCCTGTAATTGTGCTGTGTCAGAAGAAGTGGCCATTGAGGAAGGAGCCACGGATTGGTGTGTGTCAAGCTCCGTAGCAGTGGGTACCAGTGTTGCCTTGGCCAGTCTGGAGCTATCAGTATGACTTTCGGTTTCTCTGTCTTGATCTTTAGTAACACCTTGGTCATCAAAGGAAGAGGTGGGAAGGCATATAGTGTTAGAGAGTTCCAACTGAAGGAGAGAGCGTCCACCCTTCCATGCTTGAGGATGGTACGTCCTTGTGCAAAACTTTTTCAGATGGTGATTGAAGTGGGAGGCAAAAAGATCTATATCCGGCCTTCCCCATGCTTGAGCTATTTGTAAGAAAATGTTTGGATGCAACATCCATTCGTGTGGATCCATGATGTTTCTGCTTAGGCTGTCCGCCAGAACATTGTCCTTCCCTGGTCCAAACTGGGACTGTAGCTCTATTTTCAATTATAGGGAAATATCCCAGAGATTCATTGCCATCCTGCAAAGAGGGTAGGAATGGGTACCTCCTTGTTTGTTTATGTACCACACAACTGTGGTATTGTCTGTCTATTAGTAGATGGCCCTGATGCATGAACTTTTCGAAGGCCTTGATTGCATGTATCACTGCCAGCATTTCTTTTTGGTTGATATGCAGGTGCTTTTCTTTTTGTGTCCATTGTCCTTGAATGTATCTGCCCTCCATGTGCGCCCCCCATCCATGGTCTGAGGCGTCTGTTATGGTTTGACTTGTATGAGGCTTGCTGAAAGGCAGACCTTTGTTTTTCTGGCTTGCTTGAGCCCACCACAGAAAATCCTTTTGAAGGCATGGAATGAGTCGGATCAATGTTTCCAGGCTGTGGCTGTGCTGAGACCATAGACTTTTTAGGTACCATTGTAGTTTCCTCATATGCAGCCTTGCATGTGGAATCAGAAGAATGCAAGATGCCATGAAACCCAGGGCCTGCAGGATTTTCCTTGCAGTCATCTGGGTGAGTGTTGCCAATCTTCTGAAGTATTCTGGTAATTGTTTTTGTTTTTCTTTTGTCAGAAACGACATCTGGGTGTTTGTGTCCAGTGTGGCACCCAGGAAAGGTATTTGTTGGGACGGTACGAGACTTGATTTCTGAATATTGACTATGTATCACAAAGCCTGCAGTAGGTGAATGACATAGTCAAGTTTTTTAACAAGGCTTGTTGGCTGTCCGCTTGTATAAGGCAGTCGTCCAGATAAGGGTATATTTTTATCCCCTGAAGTCTGCAATGTGCAATTACTGATGCCAGGCATTTCGTGAACACTCTGGGCGCAGTAGATAAGCCAAAGGACAATGCTGAGAATTGATAATGCTCTGAGCCTGCAAGAAATCTGAGGTATCTTCTACAACTTTGTCTGATTGGGACATGCAGGTATGGAGTTACCAGCCAAGACCCCTTGCCCAGCATGGGAAGGAGTTGCTGTAAAGTCAGCATTTTGAATTTTGGCACAATAAGGTAAGTATTCAGTGCGGACAACTACAAGGAGCAGTCTTGAATAAAATCCTTGTCCTTGTTCTGCAGAAGGAACCTTTTCTATTGCTCTTATTTGAAGTAGATTTGTTATTTGTTTCAGTGCCTCTGCCCTTTGATTTGGTGGCAGGTTTGGCCTGCCATGACTTGTTGGCAGTGTATGAAAATGGAATCTGTATCCTTTGTCTATTATCTCCAGTAACCGTTTGTCCTTTGTAATATTGTGCCAATATTTTGAGAATAAAGATAACTTTCTGCCCAAAGGTGCTTCTAATTGAGCCCTGGATGGCGGAGTCAAAGTCAAGTCATTGAGATTGTCCTGGCGGAGCAGTGGAAGGTCCTGCCCCACCTCTCTGGTTCGGAGGCTGCCATTGACGTCCTCTGTAGGAGCCTCGAGTTTGCCCTCTACCACGTCTGTTTTTGCCTCTCTGAAATTTATCTGTCAGGAAAGGACCAATGTTTAGAAGGCCAATTCCTGCTTAATCTTGGAGGCTGTACCTGGAGGAAATCTTTGACTGTTTGCACTGATTTTGCCTTTTCCTCTAATTTCTTTAAAACCTCTTGTGCAGTAGCACCAAATAGCTTATGTTTCTCTAGTGGTGCGTCCAAAAGCTTAATTTTCACATGGTCTGGCAATGTTTGCTCCTTTAACCAAGCATGTCTGCGTATGACCGCACCTGTCATTGCTGCTCTACATGAAGTTTCCAATGCATCATACCCATACTGAAGGAAATGGCTGCTAACCTGCTTAGTATTATGAACCAATTCCTGTAACCCCTTTCTATCCTAATGGTTCAGGGGAAGCCAGTTTCTTTTGCAAGTCATCCAACATGAATTCCTGATACTGAATCATATGAAATTGACAATTTAATGCTCGCATAGAAAGGGTGGAAGATGTATATACTTTCTTGCCCCACCTTTCTAAAGCCCTAGAATCTCTTTCCGAAGGGAGAGGGTTCTTAGCAGTAGTGGAGGAAAAGTACAGTTTTGTACCTACCATAAATGTAGATGTCCGATAGGCATGCATCTGCAGTCCTTACAAATGGGTTGTCCTGTCGTCAGGCAGCCCTTCGGTCGGCCGGATTCCAAAGTCTGGGTCTGGCCTCGGCTGGTGTCGCACTTCACCCGACGTCATCTTCCTCAGTCTTTCTTGCCCCAGATGCCAGGTACCCTCTAGGAAGGCTAAATTTGGATAAATGCAAATGGTTCCAAATAGTAGAGAGCAAACAAAAAATAAGCATGTATGTACATATATACAAACAAATACACCATAATAGATTCCCCCAGCTAGCTACAAGATGGGCAAATACCCTAGGAGTACCACAGAGGGGAAGGAGGGTGGGTAATCCTGACTGCAGATGCATGCCTATCGGACATCTACATTTATGGTAGGTACAAAACTGTACTATGTCCTTCAAGGATGCATCTGCAGTCCTTACAAATGGGTAGAATACCATAGCCAAACTGGGGAGGGAGAAATAAGATTATGGTAGTTAAGATCCCTTGCAAAACAGCAGTGGCAAAACCTGCTCGGGATCTGGAGTATAAAGGTAAATTATAATGCTTGGCAAATGTATGCACGGAGCTCCAAGTATCAGCCTCTAAAATGTCTTTGGTAGCCACCTCGTAAAAAGCTGTGGTAGTGGCTGTAGCCCTTGTAGAGTGAGGCCTGATGTTTTCTGGAGTTTCCTTCCCATGGTAGGAATAACAAAATCTAATGCAATTTCCTATCCACTTAGAGATTGTCTGTTTCGAAATTGCTTTTCCTTCCATTCCTGTTGCATATGCTACCAGTAGCTGGTCAGTTTTTCTATTGCTCTTGGTCCTGTCCAGGTAGTAACATAATTGTCTATGTACATCCAAGGTATGCAACAGTCTTTCTCCCCTGTTCTGTGGGTTGGGGAAAGAATGTAGGTAGGTGGATAGCTTGATTTAAAGATACCCTGGAGACCACCTTTGGCATAAAAGTAGGATTAGTTCTCATGGACACTCTATCTTGATGGAAGATCAGGAAGGGCTGTACTGCCATTAATGCCTGTAGCTCGGATACCCTTCTTGCTGAAGTGATTGCAAGCAGGAAAGCAGTTTTCCATGATAAGTACTGTAATTCTGCTGTTGCTGCTGGTTCGAAAGGAGGGAGTGTCAACTTTTCTAGCACAAAGTTCAAGTCCCATGCTGGCAATGGTGGCTTCCTAGGTGGTTTTACGTTTTTAATTCCTCTCAGAAACTGCCTGAGTAGAGGATGTGAGAAGACTGGAGGATCCAAGTTGTATTCTGCTGAAATAGCTGATGCATGAATCTTAATGGAAGAATAGCACAGGCCGTTGTGGAAGAGCTCTGCCAAGTATTCCAGGACGTTAGCTATGTTTACCAGTGCCACATTTTCTCCTTTTGCAGTACTCCAAATGAGATATCTTTTCCATTTTGCTGAATAATTTTTTCTTGTTGAGGGTCTGCGAGCCTCCAAGATAATGTCTTTAACCCTTTGAGATAAACCTGGATTATTTGTTCTTATGCAATGCTCCAGGCAGCCAGCTGCAGTGTTTTCAGGTTTGGATGTAGTGTTGTGAAGTTGTTCTGTGTTAACAGCAGGGGAACAAGGGACAGAGGCCATATTTATTCTCAAGACATGCTCCTCAGTAATGGGTACCAATGTTGCCTTGGCCAGTCTGGAGCTATCAGGATGATCCTTGGACGGTCTTCTTTGATCTTCAATAGCACCTTGTGCATCAAAGGAAGAGGTGGGAATGCATATGCTGTCAGGTTTTTCCAACTGAAGGATAGGGAGTCCACTTTCCAAGCAAGTGGGTGGTACGTCCTTGTGCAGAATTTTTTCAGTTGGTGGTTGTGTGGGGATGCAAATAAGTCTATTTCTGGTAGTCCCCATTTCCCTGTAATGGTTTTGAAGATGTCCGGATGCAGCATCCATTTGTGAGCATCCGTGGTAGTTCTGCTTAGGATGTCTGCTAGTATATTTTCTTTTCCTGGCACAAAAATTGCTTGTAACTGAATGTTGAAGCTCAGGGCCACATTCCAGAGGTCCATTGCCATCCGCATAGAGGGTATGAATGTCTGCCTCCCTGTTTGTTGATGTACCACATAACTGTGGTGTTGTCCGTCCTTATCAGCAGTTGACCCTGTTGAAGAAATGGTCTGAATGCCTGAATTGCCAGTTTTACTGCCAGCATTTCCTTTTGATTTATGTGTAGGTGCAGCTGGTCTTGAGTCCATAAGCCTTGTATGCACTTGTCCAGCATGTGTGCCCCCCAACCGAGGTCTGAGGCGCCTGTTGTGATGGCCTGGCTTGGCTGAGTGTTGTGGAAGGGCAGTCCCTTGTTTAATTGACAGGCCTGAGCCCACCATTGGAATTCTTGCTTCAGGCATGGAATTATTGGAATTTGGGTTTCTAGGCTGTGCTTGTGCTGAGACCATAAATTCCTTAGGTACCACTGTAACTTTCTCATATGTAGTCTGGCATTTGGAACCAATATTATGCAGGATGCCATGTAACCGAGGGCTTGCAGGACTTTTCTTGCTGTTAGCTGGTTCTGCTTTGTTAATGCCATGAAGTAGAGAGGGAGTTGCTCCTGTTTTTCTACTGTCAGGAATGCCATTTGTTTTGATGTGTCCAGATCTGCACCCAATAAGGTTATCCTTTGGGATGGTATCAGCCTTGACTTTTTTATATTGACTGTGTATCCCAGGGCTTGTAGTAGATGAATGACCCTTTCCAAATCTTTTGTTAGTTTGTTTTTGTTGTCCGCTTGTAACAGGCAGTCGTCCAGGTAAGGGTAAATTTGAATTCCCTGAAGCCTGCAATGGGCAATTACTGATGCCAGGCATTTCGTGAACACTCTGGGCGCAGTAGATAAGCCAAAGGGCAATGCTGAGAATTGATAATGCTCTGATCCTGCAAGAAATCTGAGGTATCTTCTGCAATTTGGTCATATGGGGACGTGCAGGTATGCCTCCTTGAGATCTAGAGTTACCAGCCAAGACTCCTTGCCCAGCATGGGAAGAAGCTGCTGTAGGGTCAGCATTTTGAATTTTGGAACAATGAGGTATGTGTTTAAAGTGGACAGGTCGAGAATAGGTCTCCATTGGTTTTCTTTTCTTGGAACCAGGAAGAGTCTGGAGTAAAATCCTCGCCCTTGTTCCATAGATGGTACCCTTTCTACAGCTCTCATCCTTAGTAAGTGAGTTATTTGTTCTAGAGCTTCTGTCTTCTGATTTGGAGGTAGGTTTGGCATTCCTCTCTTCCTTGGTAGAGTATGGAAGTGAAACCTGTAACCTTGGTCTATTGTCTGTAAAATCCATTTGTCTCCTGTGATGTAATGCCAGTTTACTGAAAATAAGGCTAGCTTCCCGCCTAAGGGTGCTTCTAGTTGTTCCCTGGTAGGCGGTGCTAGAGCCAAGTCACTGTGATTGTCCTGTGGAAGTGGTGGTGGCTGGATCTGTGGCTGCACCTCGCTGGTTGTTATTTTGCCACTGACGTCCCCTGTAGGCACCTCTAGATTGACCCCTGCCTCTTGAGCGCCTATTCCTGCCTCTCGGAGCTCTGGAGTTGTCTGGAAAGGACCAATTCTTGGAAGGCCAGTTCCTGCTAAACCTTGGAGGCTGGACCTGCAAGAAATCCTTGACTGTCAGGACAGATTTTGCTTTCTCTTCCACCTTCTTCAGCACCTGCTGTGCAGGGGAGCCAAACAAATTGAGCTTATCCATGGGAGCATCTAGGAGCTTTGATTTAACATGGTCTGGTAAGGACTGCTCTTTTAACCATGCATGTCTTCTGATCACTGTGCCAGTCATGGCTGATCTAAAGGAAGCCTCCAGTGCATCATAGCTGCATTTTAAGGAATGATTACTGACCTGCTGAATGTTATGTACCATTTCCTGTACAGATTTTTTTATCTAATGGTTCATCAGAGGTTAGTTTTTTAGTTAACTGGTCTAACATAAATTCCTGATACTGAATCATGTGGAATTGGCAGTTCAAGGCCCTAGCTGAAACAGTAGCAGAAGTGTAAACTTTTTTACCCCATCTCTAAGGCCCTAGATTCCCTTTCAGAGGGAGGGGTTTTGGCAGAGGTAGCTGCTACAGCCTTGGGTCCCTGGGAGATAGTTTCGGATCTGCAAAAGGGGCCTCATACAAATGATAATGTGTGTCCGAACCCTGTAGTACCTATCGGGCTTAGCCGGGGCCGGAGGTAGAGAATCAGGAGCAGTACAAGCATCATTAAATGCATCATCCACAACAGTAAGTACTGGAGGAATGGCTAAAGGCCTATGCTGTGGCAAATGCAAAAAGGTTCTAAGCCTTTTCCTAGAGTCTGAAAAATCCTGGCCCTGCCATTGAAATTGTTCCCTCATAGCATGCAAGGTTTCCCCAAAAGAAAATTCCTCAGGCGGAGAGGCAGAAGGAATGGACTCTTCTGCATCAGAGTCCTCATAAGGAGAAAAGGGGCCCTCTGGAGGGTTTGAATTATGTGAATCATCAGAGGAGTCATCTGAAGAAACTGGCTCGGGGGCTCTACTCTAGTCCTCTTCTCTGGAGGTGGGTGAGAGGCCCTGTCTGGATGTGGTTGGGATCCCCGGATCAAAGAAATGAGATCCTCTGCTAGACTAAGCATTTGTGAACTAGAGCTAGGCCTGTGAGAGGGGGTCTTAGCAGGCACAGTTTTGGTAGTTTTTGCTGCTTTAGCCCTGGCAAAGGCCTTAATCGACATGGATGCAGGAGGCCTAGCAGCTCCACGTGCAGGGGTTGATATATCCAAAGGAATAGTGTCAGATAAATCCTGTGAACCTGCAAGAGCAGGTGGGATTTCAGTAGCAGATTCAGCCAAGCTAGATGAGGCCTCGGTAAGAGGTAAGTTTTCGGCCGAAGGAAGAACCGTGGACTCTGTTTCAGCCGAAACCGAGACACTCGCGGTTGGCTAAACTGCGGTTTCGGCCGGAACCGCGGACCGCGAGTGTCGGTCCTTTTCCTTGCGCTTTTTAGAAATTTGCGTAGTCGGAGTATCCGACGGCATAATGTAAGCAAAAGCGGAGCCGAAAAACTCTTCAGCAAATTCCGACCGATGTCTAAGCGCCCGTCGGTTGAAAGAAGCACAGGCTAGACAAGCTGCTACGTCGTGGTCTGGGCCTAAGCAAGGTAAGCAGTAAGAGTGGAAATCTTTATGAGGTATTTACTTCCCACAAGTTAAACAGTTATTCACTTTTTCTGACATCGGCTGAGGCAAGAAAGAGTCCCCAACGGGGTACTTAGCTTTTTAGAAGTCTTCGGTAGTAGTAATCTCTGGTTCTGACCGACCGGCACTTGCGAACAGCTTCTGCTTCGGGCGCCACGCGGCAAGAAAGACTGGGGAAGATGGCGTCGGCGGATGCCTTTATACCCAAAGAACTGCAGCTATGACGTCGGGTGAAGTGCGACACCAGCCGAGGCCAGACCCAGACTTTGGAATCCGGCCGACCGAAGGGCTGCCTGACGACAGGACAACCCATTTGTAAGGACTGCAGATGCATCCTTGAAGGACATCCCCTTCAGGCCCCTGAGAAATAGTTTCAGGGTCAGCAGTATGGCCCTTGTACAGAAATTGATGTGTGTCTGGGACCCTGTAGTACCTGTCTGGCTTGACAGGATCAGGGGGGGAGGGAGGCAGGGGAAACACTAGATTCTAAGTACACATCATCTAAAACATTTAAAACTGGAGGAATAGCTAAGGGTCTATGCTGAGGTAGCTTTAAAAATTCCCTTAACCTTTTCCTAGAATCTGAGTATTCTTGGCCTTGCCATTTGAAGTGTTCCCTCATGGAATGAAGCGTTTCCCCAAAGGAAAACTCCTCAGGAGGCGAAGCAGAGGGAATAGATTCCTCCGCATCAGAATCCTCGTAGGCCGGGAAGGCCTCCTCCAGGTAGTCTGAATGTGCAGAATCACCTGAGGCCTCATCGGAGGACTGGGAGCCTACCTGCTCAACCCTACGCCTCTTGGCAGAAGGCGGCTGAGAGCCTCTATCTGGATGAGGCTGTGAACCCCTAATCAAAGAAATAAGGTCCTCAGCTAAACTTAAAATTTGAGAACCAGAAGTAGATCCCAGAGAAACAGATCTTGGAGGGAGAGACTTAGCCTGTTTGGCAGCCTTAGCACGTGTGTAGGCCTTAATGGACATAGACACTGGAGGCCTGGCAGCCCCACGTGCTGGAGTAGTCTTATCCACTGAAATGGTATCAGAAATATCCTGGGCTACGGTCTCAGAGGGGAGCACAGAAACCGGCACCGAGCTGGCCTCCGGTACCGAAGTAACCGGTGGAGCGGTGTCGTCAGTCTGTAGCGGTTGCGAAATCGGCTCAGAAGAGACAGAGACACTCGCGGTAGGCCTAAGCGTGGTGTCGGCCGAGACCGCAGGAGTCGGTCCTTATCCTTCCGTTTTTTAGGTAAATGTGCTGTCGGAAGCTCCGACGGCATGATATAACAGAAATCTTCCCCAAAATAATCCTGTGCAAACTCAGACCGACGCCTAAGAGTGCGTTTATTGAAAGAGGCACAAGCTGTACAAGGCGAGACGTTGTGTTCTGGGCCTAGGCAAGGTAAGCAGTAAGAGTGGAAATCCTTATGAGGTATTTGTTTCCCACAATTTAAACAATTATTAACTTTTTCACTTTTATCTGACATTGGCTGAGGCAAGGAAAGGTCCCCAACTGGGTACTTAGCTTTTTTGAAGACTTCAGTAGCTGAAAACACAGGAGCTGGTCGACCGGCACTTGCGAACTGCTTCTGCTTCGGGCGCCACGCGGCAAGAAAGACTGAAGAAGATGGCGTCGGCTGACGTTTTTATAGCCCAGGCGCTCTGACGTCGGGGAAAGGGCGACATCAGCCGACGCCGGACCCAGACTTTGGAATCCGGCCGACCGAAGGGCTGCCTGAGGCAGGACAACCCATATGTCAGGACTGCAGTTGCATCCTTGAAGGATATCCATAGTTGCCTGAGCTAGTCACCAAAATGACCTTGAGGGATTCATTTTGAATTTTCAGAATTTTAGTGGAAATGGTGGAAAAGCAAATAGGAACATTCCTGTCCAAGGAAAAGAAAAGGGGTCTGTTCCCCATGCCTTCTTGAGTGGAGCCCTAGAACAGAATCTTGCCAAATTATTGTTAAGAGAGTAGGCAAAGAGGTCAACTTGAGGAACTTCCCACAGATGGGCCAAACCTTGGAAGACATCTGATCTAGTTTCCATTTGTGAAGCTGTACCCTGGTCAGATTGTTTAGCACACAATTTTGTTCAGACTCTACAGGTATCCTATATTGTGTAAGACTGTGCTGTGAAGCTATATCCAAGCTAACATGGCTAGCCCGCAAAGGGGGTACATCCTGGTTCCCCTTTGCTTGCTGATGCACCACATGACTGTGGTAGTGCCTGTAATCACTTGAAAAAGAAGTCCCAGTGACCAAAAAGCACTTGGATTTGAAAAGATAAAGGGTGTTGACCAAAGAGATTTCAGGTACCACTGTATCTTTCTCATATGGAGTTGTGCCATAAGTATCATGAGCAACACAGATGCCATGAGACCCAGAATCTGGAAGTATTCCCTCGCAGTGACCGAAAACTCAGAGCAGAAAAAGTACAGTTTTGTACCTACCATAAATGTAGATGTTCGAAGATCCACATTGCTGCAGTCCTAACACTTGGGGTAGTCCGCTGTCCCAGTCGGCCCGAATACCAAAGTATATGGCTGACGTCTGTCAAGGCGCATTAGTCTGACGTCAGGACGTCAGGGTACAAATGCGCATGACCGACGTCATATCCTCAGTCTTTTCTTGCCCCAGATGTCAGAAGACCCTAAAAAGATAAGGCCCAAAACCAAGAAACACCAAACACTCCTGCACCAAATATATATACAATATATACAAATTTACAAAAGTATAACCCCACCCACACAACCACCCCTAAACCCAGAGGGGAAGGAGGGAGGGTAAATTGGACTGCAGCAATGTGGATCTTCGAACATCTACATTTATGGTAGGTACAAAACTGTACTATGTTCTTCATACCACATTGCTGCAGTCCTAACACTTGGGTAGAATCCCAAAGCAGAGGTAAGGGAGGTTGGCAAATCATAAAGAAGCAGGAGCTGTCAACATGCCCTGCAAAATAGCCGTGGCAAAACCAGCCCTAGATTTAGAGTAGAGAGGAAGGTGGTAATGCTTAGAGAAAGTATGCACTGAACTCCAAGTAGCTGCCTCCAAAATATCCTTAGTTGCCACCCCTTAGAAATGCTGTTGAAGTGGCAGTAGCCCTAGTGGAATGAGGCCTAATCCCAGCTGGAATCTCCTTGCCATGATGGGAATAGCAAAATGCAATGCAAAACCCAATCCACTTAGAAATAGTTTGTTTTGACACAGGCTTGCCCTGAGAACTCAAAGCAAAAGAAACAAACAACTGCTGAGACTGCCTAAAATCCCTAGTCCTGCTTAAATAATAACGCAACTGCCTGTGTACATCTAAAGTGTGCAAAATCTTTTCCCCCTTATTTTGGGGATCTGCATAAAAAGTAGGCAAATGAATAGTTTGGTTCAAAGCCACACTAGAAACCACCTTAGGCATAAAGGAAGGATTAGTACGTAATGATACCCTATCCTTATGGAAAATCAAAAAAGGCTCAACCGCCATAAGGGCCTGCAATTCAGAAACCCTTCTTGCAGAAGTAATGGCCAACAAAAAAGCAGTCTTCCATGACAAATATTTCAACTCAGCAGTAGCTGAGGCTCAAAAGGTTGTAGAGTAAGTTTCTCCAACACAAAATTGAGATCCCAAGCAGGAGTAGGAGCTCTACGTGGGGGTCTTATATTCATTGCCCCTCTAAGAAATTGCTTGAACAAAAGATAAGAAAACAATGGTGGGTCACAATCATAGTGAGCTGAAATTGCTGCAGCATGAATCTTAATGGAAGAGAAAGACAAACCTTTGTCCAATAACTCAGTAAGATATTGAAGAGCCACACTCAAATTAGGCTCAGAAACCTCCAAATTCTTTGCTGCACTCCAAAATAAAAATCTCTTCCATTTTTCTGCGTACACTTTCCTTGTACTAGGTCTTCTGGCTTCCATAATCACATTCAAAACTTGTTGAGGAAGTTGAGACCTGCTGTGTTTCAAAACAGAATATGCCAGGCTGTTAGATGAAGAGAGTGAAGCTTGACATTGAGTAGATGACCGTCACTCTGAGACAATAGGTGTGGAATCAAAGGTAAAGGCCATGGAGGCTTCCTTACCAGACTCCTCAGTAATGGGTACCAGTGTTGCCGAGGCCAATCTGGAGCTATTAAAATCATCCTTGGCTTGTCTTGTCTGACCTTTAGGAGTACCTTTGGGAGAAGAGGCAGAGGTGGAAAGGCATACACATGAAGATTTTCCCAACTGAAAGAAAGAGCATCCACTTTCCAAGCTGTGTGATGAAACCTTTTGTGCAAAACTTTGGCAGCTGGTGGTTTAGTGGAGAAGCGAACAGATCTATGTCTGGAGTTCCCCATGACACTGTCAATTTCGAAATACATGAAGATCCAGTTTCCACTCGTGGGGATCCATGATTTGTCTGCTTAACACATCTGCTAAGGAGTTCTGTGCTCGGCAGAAACCTTGCCTGAAGAGTTAGTTGCAAGCTGAGCAGTCTCCCATAAAATCATTGCTTGCCTGCATAGAGGGTAAGAATGTGTTCCCCTTGTTTGTTGATGCACCACATGTCAGTTGTGTTGTCTGTTAGAATCAACACCTGCCCTGGAAGAAGTAACTCCTTGAAAGCCATTAATGCAAACTGGACTGCTAACATCTCCTTCATGTTGATATGTAGATGCTGTAGTCTGGCAGGCCACTTGTCTTGTATCCACTTTCCATTCAGATGAGCTCCCCAAGCTATGTCTGAGGCATCTGTCGTTAGAATCTGACTCGCCTCTGGCCGGGTCACAGAGAGTCCCTTGTTTAGGTGACATTCCTGAGCCCACCACAAAAATTCCTTTTGAATGCAAGGTATTATTTGAATGACAGTGTCCAAATCCTGGCAGTGCTGTGTCCATACATTTTGAGATACCATTGCAGCTTCCTCATATGCAGTTTGGCATTGGGAAGCACCAGAATACAAGATGCCATGAACCCTAAGGCTTGAAGGACTGTCCTTGCAGTCAGCCCGGACTGAAGAGATAGTTGATGGAAGTAAAGGGAAAGATTCTTTTGTTTGTCCGGGGTTAAAAAGGCCATCTGGGTTGCTGTATTCAGTCTCACACCCAGAAAGCACATGTCTTGAGAGGGTACTAGACTGGACTTTATTTCGTTCACAGAATACCCCAGGCATCTTAGCACTGCTATCACATATTCCAAATGCTGTAAAAGGTCTTCCTTTTCTTGAGCCAGAATCAGGCAGTCGTCCAAGTAAGGATAGATTTGTATTCCTTTTAGCCTGAAGTAAGCTATCACTGGAGCCAGAACCTTTGTGAATACTCTGGGCGCAGTAGATAAGCCAAAGGGCAATGCAGAGAACAGATAATGGGAATTCCCAGCTCGAAATCGCAGATACTTCCTGCAACTTAGTCTGATAGGTACATGAAGGTAAGCCTCCTTGAGATCCAAAGTTACCATCCAGTGATCTTTGCCCAGCAGAGGTGAAAGCTGTTGTAACGTCAACATTTTGAACTTGGGAATGTCCAGATAAGTGTTGAGGATAGATAAATCCAAAATTGGTCTCCACGTGTTCCCCTTCTTTGGTACTAGGAACAGGCGAGAATAAAATCCTAGGCCCCTTTCTGGCACAGGAACCGGCTGAATGGCCCCTATTTGGAGTAACAGAAATTTGCTTGTGAGCCTCTTTTCTTTGTAGAGGAGGAATGTCTGGCATGCCTTTGAAAGGAGGCAAGGTATGGAAATAAAACCTGTAACCGTGGTGAATGATATCCAATACCCATCTGTCTTGGGTAATAAAACTCCAATTTTCTTTGAAAAGTGCCAGCCTTCCTCCCAAAGGTGCTGCCAGACGAGAAAGCACTGGCAGCTGAAAAGGCAGGTCATTGGGTCTGTTTACGAAAGGACTGACCCCTGCCCTCACCAGAAGACTGAGCAGGTGAACTCCCTGTCCTAGGCCTAAAAGAACCTTGAGCTCTGCCCCTACCACGTCTAGACCTACCCCTAGACTGGGAATCATAAGCAGGATATGTCCATCCCTTAGTAGGCCAATTTCTACTAAACTGGAGGCTGAACCTGCAAAAAATCTTTAACAGTCTGCATAGACTTAGCCTTGTCCTCCATTTTCTTTAAAACAGCTTCCACAGGCGAACCAAACAACACGTCAGACTGTAACGGAGCATCCAAAATCCTTGTCTTAACATGCTCAGCTAAATTCTGATCCCTTAGCCAGGCGTGCCTACGAAGAACAGAACCAGTGGCAGCCACCCTCGAAGAGGCCTGCACAGCATCAAAACCACATTGCAAGGAATGCTTACCCACCTGTTCAAACACATGAACTAAATCCTGCAACTCTTTACACTCAATACCTTCCGCCAGAGCATCCACCTTAGACTTCAATTGTGAAAGGAGATAATTTTGATATTTTAACATGTGGAACTGGCAATTCAAAGCCCTCATGGCTAAAGTGGAAGAAGTATACACCTTCTTTCCCCATCTATCCAAAGCCCTTGCCTCTTTATCAGTAGGAACAGGATTTTTAACAACAGAAGCCTTAACACCTTTAGGCCCCTGAGAAACAGCTTCTGGGTCTGCCCTAGGACTCTTAAAAAGATACTTATGAGCTTCAGGCACCCTATAATACCTATCTGGTTTAACTGGGGCAGGAGGCAAAGAATCAGGGTTCAGGGAAGCCTCTGCAAAAACATCTTCCACCACATCCAGAACAGGAGGTATAGCTAAAGGCCTATGCTGGGGTAAAAACAAAAATTCCCTAAGCCTCTTCCTGGAATCAGAGAAATCTTGGCCTTCCCATTTAAAATGCTCCCTCATGGAATGAAGAGTCTCTGAAAAGAGAAATCCTCAGGAGGAGAAGCAAGGAGTAGAATCATCCACATCAGAATCAGAATGAGGAGGATACTCCTGCAAGTCTTCAGCAAGACTCAGAAGCCTCGAACACTGCTCAAAACTCTCAAGCTCAGGTTCCACCCTAGGCCTCTTATCAGGAGGGGGCATAGAACCTCTAATCATAGTAATCAAATCTTCTGCCATTTTAAGCATATGTTTCTTAGGCAAAGATCCCGAAGAACTAGGAGAGACCCCCACTGAAGTTAAACCTGGCCTGCCTCTCAAAGAAGCCTTGGAAACATAAGGAGGGCCTAACCACCTTAGGAAGAGAGGGAGAACAGCCACCTGAGAAGCCCCTTCAGCCTGGCCTACCTCCTGAGAAGACACATCTTGTAACAGTAAAGTCTCTCCCTGAGACTCCAAAGAAACTTCTGGCAGAGCCTCCGGCTCCACTGAGCCTTCTAAAGAACCGACGTCCGGGACTGACGGTTCTTCCAACCTAGGCTTTGCTGCTTTGTCCTTGCGCTTTTGGACGAAGCGGCCGGAGCATCCGACGGCATTTTATAATTACAACGCTTCCCAAAAACCAACCTGGCACAGTCCAACCTTCTCTTTATAGTGCGTTTGTTAAATCTAGCACAAGAGCGACATCCAACAACGTCGTGCTCAGGCCCTAAACAAGGTATACACAAGGTATGGTAATCCCTATGAGGTATCTGTTTCCCACAAGAAATACAGTTATTCACTTTTTCTGACATCCGGTTAAATACTGAGGCAAGAAAAAAACAAAATATTCTAACGGGTACTTAGCCAACTTTGATTCGGTCTGAAACTCCGACTTCAGAAAATTTCAGAATGCCAACCTGCACTCGCAAAACTGCTTCTGCATCGGACCATGCGGCAAAAAAGACTGGGGATATGACGTCGGTCATGCGCATTTGTACCCTGACATCCTGACGTCAGACTAATGCGTCTTGACAGACGTCAGCCATATACTTTGGTATTCGGGCCGAATGGGACAGCGGACTACCCCAAGTGTTAGGACTGCAGCAATGTGGTATGAAGAACATCCTTAGAAACAGACCTAGATAAAGATCTACTTTTTTCCTGTAGAAGAAAAGCTCTTTGAACTGAGGTGTCTAGCTGACTTCACAGGAACACAATCCTGTGTGAAAGGAGTCAAATACTTTTGAAGAATGTTCTCTTGTATTCCCAGCTTGTGTAACAGGTCTCACGCAAGAGAAACATTCCTGATGTACTGAAAAAAAATCTGGAAAGATAAGGAAGTTGTCTAAATATGGAACAATGTGGATACTCTGCAGCCTGCAATGGACTATAACTGCAACTAAACACTTTATGAACAATCTTAGTGCAGTGGATAGTCCAAAGGATAAGGTAGGGAACTGATAAGGTTTTATCTTAAAACATCTGAAGTCTGGATGAATAGGGATGTGATAAGGCCTCCAGCTTGCCCCTTTCACTCTTTTTGATCACCTCTGTAGCAAAGGGGCCAAACACTAAATCTCTATCAAATTGAGAATTTAAAATCTCACTCTTATTTGGGAGTTTCTGTTAATGCAGATATGCAAACCACCTCAAAACACTGCAAGAGGCATCAGCCCTGGCATAAGTACCTACCAAATCATATATGCACTGTAAACAATGAAGTAGTTGTTGTTTAAAGCAGATTTTTCCGTATAAGAAGAAACTGTAGATAAATTGTGAAAATATGACAAATGTTTTGTCATTGCAAATACATTGGACATAAAAAGTTTACACATCCCTGTCAAAATACCAGTTTTCTGTGATATAAAAAATAAGACCACAATAAATCATTTCAAACCTTTTCCCACCTTTAATGTGACCTAAAACTTGTACAATTCAATTGAAAAACAGGCAAATCTGTTAGAGGGGAAATATATAAAAAACAAACAATAAGCTGATTGCATAAGTGTGCACACCCTTAAACTAATACTTTGTTGAAGCACCTTTTGATTTAATTACAGCATTCAGTCTTTTCTGGGTAGGAGTCTATTTATTTATTTAAATTTGTTGGCCGGGAGTGTCCGACTGGACGTAGGTCCATTTTCAGTGGAGGCCTGGGGAGAAAAGCTCCACAGTAAAATAAACAGACAGTAGTTACATTGGATTACATAGCGATTAACAATTTAACATAGCAATTACAACATATTTACAGATGAAGAACATAGTACATCAGTAGACAAC
The DNA here is from genome assembly GCF_019279795.1 of Protopterus annectens. Taxonomy (NCBI): domain Eukaryota; kingdom Metazoa; phylum Chordata; order Ceratodontiformes; family Protopteridae; genus Protopterus; species Protopterus annectens. The sequence goes on from NC_056732.1 coordinate 407,202,706, forward strand.
TAGAATCTTTACCTGTGAAGTACATAACAGACATTAACAAATGTTACAATGAGAAGTTCCTGCTGTATAATAAGTACTAGGCTTATGAGCATCTGAGCTTGCTATAATCAAGGTAGTTAGTGGAGTGGAAAGAAAGGCAGTGGTTGGATGGGGTGGATGATATTAGAGTGGGAGTTGCAAGGGCATAGCCAGCATGTTTTTAGGTGCGCTTTTAGTAAAGTTTTGAAGTGGGTGCATGATGGTACGGACGTAATTGTGGGTGGGAGTGAGTTCCATAATTTGGCTATGGCGCAAGAGAATAGTGCTTCACCAGCAGAGTTATTGGCTTTAGTGATCTGCAAGTAATTTTTGTTGCTGGATCTTAGTGGTCTGGTGGTGCGATAGGGTTGGAGTAGATTCTGGAGGGATGGGACATTTAGTGGATGGTTTACTAGTTTGTGGGCGAGTGAGAGTTGATACCACTGAAGAAGGTGAGGGAGTTCAAGCTAGCCCAGTTCAGCAAGTGAGAGACAGTGGTGACTACGGTAGGATGCCCCTGTGGCAAATTTGGCGATTTTGTTGTAGCAGGTCTCTAGCTTGTTTAGATCACATTGCCTTAGGTTGGTATATATTGGAGAGGCATAAAGTAGGGTGGAGATAAGGTGGGAAGTCGCTATTGAAATATTTGCTGCTTTGGTGAGAAATTGCTTATTTCTGTATAACGCATCTAGTTTTTTGTGGACTTTTCATGGTCATGGATATGTGAATGTCAAATTTTAGTTTATTGTCTATTTCCACTCCTAGCAATTTGGTGTGTTCAGTTGAGTATATAGTGGTGTTGTCTTTTGCTGCGATGTTAAAGTGAGAATTGTTTTGAGTATGTTTGGTGGGTTGGAAGATGAGTAGTTTCGTTTTGTTTGGGTTGAGTATTAATTGGGCATCGGATAACCATGTTTCAACAGAGGAAAAGGCTTCCTGTGTGACTTTTTGCAGTTTGGGTAGGGACTGGGCTGAGCAGATGATGGTAGAGTCATCTGCGTATTGCATGAGTGTGCCATGTTTGGTAGCAGAGGCTAGATTACTGGTGTAAACAGAGAAGAGTAGGGGTCCAAAGATGGATCCTTGGGGAACCCCTATGGAGACAGGTAGTTGGGGAGATATGTCATTCTGCCATACAAAGTACAGTTGTGTACACCTACCATAAATGTAGATGTTAGAGTGTCTTCACTGTTGCAGTCATAACTGTAGGGTGCTCCTGCCGGCAGGCAGCCCGAGGTCGGCCAGAATCCCAAAGTCTGGATCCGGCGTCGGCTGTACAAGCCAGTACCCTGACGTCAGTACGCTCTGGTACATAGCCCTCAGCCGACGCCATCTTCTCCAGCCTTTCTTGCCCTAGATGTCAGAAGTCCCTAATAAATCATAAATGAATCCCACTAGGAAACACAAATACACCACAAAAAAGAGAAAAAGAGGGGATAGGAGGGAGGACACGACTGCAACAGTGAAGACACTCGAACATCTACATTTATGGTAGGTGTACACAACTGTACTATGTTCATCGTGTTTCACTGTTGCAGTCATAACTGTAGGGTGGAATCCCAAAGCAGTGAAAAAAGGGGGGAGGTTTAGACAGAAGAAGGGGCAGCAAGAAGACCCTGCAAAACAGCAAAGGCAAAGCCTGCCCTGGTCTTAGAATACAAAGGGAGATAGTAGTGCTTGGAAAAAGTATGCACAGAACTCCAAGTGGCAGCTTCCAAGATATCCTTGGTAGGAACTCCCCTGAGAAAAGCTGTAGAAGTAGCAGCTGCTCTAGTAGAATGACTTCTCACAGTACCTGGAAATTGTTTCCCATGATGAGTGTAACAAAATCTTATTCCATAAGAAATCCATTTGGAAATAGTTTGTTTGGAAATAGCCTTTCCAAGAGAACTGGAGGCAAAAGAAACAAACAATTGGTTAGATTTTCTGAACTCTTTAGTCTTGTCCAAATAAAATCGTAACTGTCTGTGCACGTCCAAGGAATGCAAAATCCTTTCCCTTTATTCTGAGGATTAGGAAAGAAGGTAGGAAGGTGAATTGTTTGATTCAAAGCCACTTTCGAAATCACCTTAGGCATGAAAGTAGGATTTGTCCTCAAGGATACTCTGTCCTGGTGGAAAATAAGGTATGGTTCCACAGCCATGAGAGCTTGCAACTCTGAGACCCTTCTGGCAGAAGTCAAAGCTAACAAAAGAACTGTCTTCCAAGATAAAAACTTAATACCTGAAGATGCAGCAGGCTCAAAAGGAGGCAAAGTAAGTTTTTCTAAAACATAATTAAGATCCCAAGCAGGAACAGGAGGGGTTCTGGGAGGCCTTAAAATCTTAGCCCCTCTCAAGAATTGTCTCACCAAAGGATGAGAAAAAATAGGCGGATCAGTATTGAAATGAGCAGAAATAGAAGAAGCATGAATCTTAATGGAAGAAAAGGAAAGTCCATTAGACAAAAGATCCGAAAGGTAAAGCAAAATAGAAGAGAGATCAGGTACCAGAGGGTCCAAGCCTCGGTCCTGCATCCAAATGCAAAATCTCTTCCATTTAGAGGCATAGGATTTCCTAGTGCTAGGTCGTCTAGCTTCCAAAAGAACATCCAAAACCTGTTTGGGATGACTAGAAGAGATCAAATTCCTTTGAAGAGCCAAGCTGCCAGACAAAGGGTCTTGAGATTGGAATGTAGCAACTGACCCTGATGCCGGGACAGAAGAGAAGGGTTCAGAGGGAGAATCCAAGGAGGTTCCAAGAACAGGTGCTTTACAGTTGGATACCAAAACTGTCGAGGCCAATTTGGAGCAATCAAGATGAGGAACTTGGGCTTGTCCTGTTTTATCTTTAGTAAAATCCGAGGAAGAAGAGGAAGAGGAGGGAAGGCATATCCCGAAAGTTTCTCCAGCTGAAGGACAGGGCATCCACTTTACAAGCTGTTTTGTGGAATGACGTGGTGCAAAAGAGAGGCAGCTGATGATTGAGATGGGATGCAAACAGATCTATCTGGGGGCATCCCCAAACTGCAGTAATCTTGTTGAATAAGTTGGTGTCTAGCATCCATTCGTGAGGATCTAAAATGTTCCTGCTCAGGCTGTCTGCTAAGAGATTCTGTTCTCCTGGTATGAATTGGGCCTGGAGATGTGTCCCATAAAGCCATAGCTAGTCTGCAAAGGGGGTACGAATGAGAACCCCCCTGCTTGTTTATGTACCACATGACTGTGGTGTTGTCTGTGCAAATCAAAAGAGGTCCTGGATGCAAAAGGTTCTTGAAGGCTAGAAGAGCATTTTGAACTGCCAACATTTCCTTCAGATTGATGTGCCAGTGAAGATGATCCTTTGTCCAGGTTCCCTGCTGGCAATTGCCTAGAAAATGTGCTCCCCAAGCATAATCCGAGGCGTCCGTGGTTATGATTTGAGAAGGTTGAGGAAGACGGAAAGGCTTTCCTTCGTTTAACGCACACATCCTGGACCACCAAAGGAACTCCTTCTGGAGGCAGGGGATCAGAGAAATCAGAGTGTCCAGATCGTGGTAATGCTGCGACCATACACTTTTCAGATACCATTGAAGCTTTCTCATATGAAGCCTTGCATTTGGAATCAACAGAATGCAGGAAGCCATGTAGCCCAGTGCCTGCAGGAATTTCCTTGCAGTGAGCTGAGGTAGAGTTGCCAAAGTCTTGAAAATTGAAGCCAGCTGTATTTGCTTTTCTGTAGTGAGGAAGGCCCTTTGTAAGGTTGTATTTAAGAGGGCTCCCAGAAATACCATTTGTTGAGAAGGGATCAAATGTGACTTTTTGTGTTCACTGAAAATCCCAGTAGGAGGAGAAGACGTTGAACAAAATTCAGATGTTGAAGTAAAAGATCCTTGCTGTCTGCCTGAATAAGGCAATCGTCCAAATAGGGGTAAATCTGAATCCCCTGGAGTCTGCAATAAGCCACTACTGGTGCCAGGCACTTGGTAAAGACTCTGGGCGCAGTAGATAAACCAAAGGGCAGTACAGAGAATTGAAAGTGTCTCGAACCTGCCTTGAACCGGAGGAATTTCCTGCGTTCCTGCCTGATGGGAATGTGTAAATAAGCTTCCTTTAGATCCAATTTCACCATCCAGGCGTCCTGAGAGAGCACTGGAATCAGCTGCTGCAGAGTAAGCATCTTGAATTTTGGAATTTCCAAAAAGGTGTTTAACACAGAAAGGTCCAGAATAGGTCTCCATGAGCTTTGCTTTCTTGGAACCATAAACAGTCTTGAATAAAAACCTTTTCCCATCTCTGAGAGTGGAACAGGCTCTATGGCTCTCATGGCCAGAAGAGCATCCACTTGATTTAAGGCCTCTGACCATTGATGTTTTGGCAGATCTGGCCAACCGAAAGCCCTTGGCAAGGTATGAAAGTGGAATTTGTAGCCTTTTAAAATCACGTCCAATACCCATTTATCCTGGGTAATACGAGTCCAATTTCTGTAAAAAAGAGAAAGTTTTCCTCCGAGAGGGGCATCCAGGTATAGAGGTCCTGTAGCCCAACCGAGAGAGTCATTGAGTTTGCTTCCTTTGAGATTGGGATCTGTCTTCTCCCCTTCTAGGTGAAGAAGCAGTTCATTGTCTCGATCTGTAGGAGGCCTGAGCTTGGCCACGACCTCTGGAGCGTCTATATCTTCCCCTTTGAGGCCTGTCAGACGTGGGAAAGGACCAATTTTTGGAGGGCCAATTCCTGGAAAATCTAGGAGGCTGAACTTGCAAGAAATCTTTCACAGTTTGCATAGATTTTGCCTTTTCTTCCATCTTTTTAATAACCTCCTCAGCCTTAGATCCAAAAAGATCATCATGCTGAACAGGGGCATCTAATAATTTAGCCTTAACCTGTACAGGTAAACTTTGCTCACGGCCAAGCATGTCTCCTGATAACAGTACCAGAGGCTGCGCCCTGCAAAAGCATCCAAAGCATCAAAACCACAATGCAAGCTATGTTTGTTCAGTTGTTCAGTTGCATGCAATACATCCTGTAGTTCCTTATCTTCTGCACATGCAGGAAGGGAGGCAAGCTTTTGCTTTAAAACAGACAAAAGAAATTGCTGATACTTAAACATATGAAACTGGCAATTTAAAGCCCTAACAGAGAGGGTAGCAGAAGTATATACCTTTTTACCCCACCTGTCTAAGGCACGAGAATCCTTCTCAGAGGGAATAGGATTCTTAGAAGTAGCAACTTTAGCAGCCTTAGAGCCCCGAGATATAGTTTCAGGATCTGCAGAAGGATTCTTAAACAAGAACAAATGAGACTCAGGAACCCTATAAAACCTTTCAGGCTTAGAGGGAGCAGGAGGCATGGAGTCAGGATTCAAATTAGCCTCGGAAAAAGCATCATCCACAATGTCAAGAACAGGAGGGATAGCCAAAGGCCTATGTTGAGGAAGAAGAAGGAATTCTCTAAGCCTCTTCTTGGAAGCAGAATAATCCTGACCTTCCCAATGAAAATGTTCCCTCATCTCATGTAAGGTTTCCCCAAAAGAAAAATCTTCAGGCGGAGAGGCAGAGGGCAAGGAGTCCTCAGCATCCGAATCCTCATAAGGAGGAAAAGAATATTCCTGATCAGAGGAAGAGACAGAAGATATAGAAGCCTGGTCAGAGGAATCCATAGGAACATCCTGTCGAGGCCTTTTCTCGGGAGGGGGACCCCTAATCATAGTAAGCAAATCTTCAGCCATCCTTAACAATTGCTCCTGTGTCCGGGGAGTAGATTCAGAAGTAGCACGAGCAGGAGCTTTGGACTTAACAGGAGTCTTTGTCTTTGAAATAGTGATGTGAGTAGGCCTGAATACCCCCTCAGAGGCCGGTACCTGCACAGCGGTTCCGGACCCATCCGAGGGAGCGACGTCCGAAGGTCCTGCAGCAGATAAAATAGAAGGCCTTGATGGCTCCCCATGGGAGTCCGTATCGGCCATCGGTTCAGAAGTGGCGGACGACAGGGGCTGCAAAAGCGCCTCACTGACAACAGCCGAACCGGACGCTGGCTCCAGCTGCAACGAGTCCTGTTTGGACCTCGGAGGCCTGTCCTTGGCTTTGCGCTTCTTTTGAATTCTGGTAGCATCCGACATTCTATAATTGAAGCAACTGCCAAAGTAATTCAGAGCCCAGTCGTACCTGCGTTTGATAGTACGAGAATTAAACCTGGCACAGAACCGACAAGAAACGTTGTGGTCAGGGCCTAAGCAAGGTAGACAGTAAGAGTGGAAATCTTTATGAGGTATTTGTTTCCCCACACGTAATGCAATTATTAACTTTTTCTGACATCGGAGGAACAAGAAAAAGATTCCCCAATGGGGTACTTAGCTTTGAGAAGAGAAGTAAGAACTTCGGACCGACAACAACCAAAAACGCTGTTCGAAAATCGCCAATCAACGACTTGCGAGCTGCTTTCCACTGCACGGCAAGAAAGACTGGAGAAGATGGCGTCGGCTGAGGGATATGTACCAGAGCGTACTGACGTCAGGGTACTGGCTTGTACAGCCGACGCCGGACCCAGACTTTGGGATTCTGGCCGACCTCGGGCTGCCTGCCGGCAGGAGCACCCTACAGTTATGACTGCAACAGTGAAACACGATGAACATCGGATTGTTGGCGGTCAGACAGGTAACTCTGAAACCAGTTGGTGACTGATTGTGAGAAGGATAGGTTATTGAGGACAGAGATATGTTGTTTGTGTGGGACCATGTCAAATGCTTTAGATAGGTCTAGGAAAGTAGCAGAGGAGAGATAGCCATTGTTTTTATGCTGAAGGATAGTGTTAGTAAAGGAGAGTAAGGCAGTGGTGGTGCTATGGTTTGGTCGGACACCATGCTGAGTACGGGAAAGGAGGTTGTTAGTAAGGAGGTAATCTGAGACCTGAGAGTGTATACATCTCTCTAGTATTTTGGAGAGTGGAGAGAGAATAGCTATGGGGCGGTAAGTGGTTAGTTCTGCGGAGGGTCCGCCTTTGTGGAGGGGAATTATATGTGATACTTTCCACAGTGTGGGAACGTAACTTTCTGACAGAGATCGGTTAATCAAGATGGATACTGGGTAGGCCAGAGCATCAGCTGCTATTTGTAGGTATTCACTTGGGAGGTTGTCTGCTGCTAATTTGGTGGGTTTAAGTTTAGTTAAGAGTTTTTTTTATGTTTGAGGTAGGTACAGGAGAAAAAGAGAAGGCAGTGGGGAGATTACCAGTTGAAGGTGTGGGGGGGGTTGTGTTGTTTAGCTAGTGATAGTATGGTTTGGGTGAAGTGTGTGTTGAATGAGGTAGCAATATTTTCTGAGGAGTGAGGGATGTTAGGAGGAGGAGTACTGATTTTACCTGGGTGGAGGATGGAGTTTATGGAGGACCAGAATTGTTTGGGGCTGTGTTGTGAGGAGTCTAGGGCAGACTGGTAGTATTGGAATTTGTCCTGTTTTATTAGCTTTTTGACTATATTGCGTAGTTCTAGGAATTTCTGTCTAGCTGAGGGGGTTTTGGTTTTGCACCAGTGCTCCCAGGCTTTATCCCCGTTTTTCATTTCTGACTTAGTGGTTTTCTGTAGCCATGGGGAGGGTTGTGATTTGGTTCTGGAAAATCTTATGGGGGCATGGTAATTAAGGATGTTCAGGAAGGTAGTATTAAAAAATTCAACTGCGTCATCTAGACTGAGGTACATTAGAGGATGTCAGTTACATTCTTTGAGGGATGAGATAAACGTGAGTGGGTTAAAGTTTAGTTTTTTACGTATTTGACAGTAGATGACAGGTTTAGCTTGGTACAGGTATTTTTTGAGTAGGAATGTTGGGGAGTGATCACTGAGGCTATCTGATAAGCAGCCTGTTGTATATGACTGGGGGCTCTTACTGACTAGTATCCAATCCAGGGTAGTGTGCTTGCTGGAGTTTTTATTTATCCTGGTTGGTGACTGGACTAGTTGGGTAAAGCCATGAAGGTGTACATGATGGGTTGGATTGTTGCCAGAACAGGATTGCCAGTCAATATTGAAATCACCTAAGATGATAGTTTCTTGGGGGAGATGGTGGGTAGATCAGCTGAGGAGGTTTTCTAGTGGAGGGATGTTTTGGCCAGGTGGGAAAGTAGTATCCAATTATGTTGATGGTTTTGTTTTGGTTAATTTTGAGGTTGGTATATATTACTTCTTCATTGCCTATTTGTGGAGCTGATGATTTTAAGATCTGGATGTTTAGATGCTGTTTAAATATTATAGCTACACCACCTCCTTTTTTGGTTTAGCCTGTCTACTCTTAGTATGCCGTAACCTGTAGGGAGTATTTGCTTACTGGTAATGTGAGGTTTTAGCCAGGTTTCTGTCAGTATGACTATATCTGGGGAGTACAAGTCTATGGTGGCATGGAGTTCATGGACTTTGTTGGATATACTTCTAATATTTAGGCTTAGTAGAAGGAAGTCACTTGGCTTTCTATTGGCTGTAATATGGGAGAAGTCTATTAGCATGGCACATCTTGACTTGGCAATATTTGCCCACTCTTCCTTGCAAAAGCATTCCAAATCTGTCAGATTGCGAGGTCATCTCTTGTGCACAGCTCTCTTCAGCTCACCCCACAGATTTTCTATTGGATTTAGGCCTGGGCTCTGGCTGGGTCATTCAAAAACTTTCTAGCAGGCGCCTGAAGGTTTTGGGCAAAAAAGTGACTGGTATTTGGAACCGTTTAATTCCTTCCACCTTGACCAACGCCCCAGTTCCAGCAGAAGAAAAGCATCCTCAAAGCATGATACTGCCACCACCATGCTTCACCGTGCAAATGGCGCACTTTTGGTGATGCGAAATAGAAGTTATGTTCTTACCATAACGTTCCATGTTAGTTGTCTTCTTCTCGCCTTCTTCTTGCTGGATGGGTTCGGAGCCGACCTCGGCTCCGACTCGGCCACTCTAAAGCTCGAGAGTTGGTTCCACCGGCTCGAGGCTCCCCTTATATCCCACAATGCTAGGCGAGAGTTACCTCAGATCTCGTTTGTAAGCTAACCCCAGCTTATAACAGAAACAGTATAACTGTAAAAAACAGAATCCACCTCTAACAACAGGAAGAAGAAGGGTGACCTACATCCTGAAACAAGAAATATGCATAATAGCATATAGCTAAGAAAGAGGTGGTAGAAAGAGAGGTCACGATCACAACTCCTCTAGGTCTGTCCAGGCCAGGGGAAGGAGGGTGGGGCGCAAGAAGAAGGCGAGAAGAAGACAACTAACATGGAACGTTATGGTAAGAACATAACTTCTATATGTTAAGTTGTCTATCTCGCCTTCATTCTTGCTGGATGGGACCGTCCTAGCACCTTGTCCCGGGTGGCCTAACGGAACAGACTCCTGAGAACAGTGGAACCAAAATTAGCTCTATGCCTAGAAGCTAAATCCAACTTATAATGGGAAATAAAAGTGTGAGGAGTAGCCCAAGTAGCCGCTGCACAAATGGTGTCAATAGGCAGTCTGTCTTGGAAGGCTAGAGAAGCAGCCAAAGCTCTGGTGGAATGGGCTTTAGGCTTATTAGGCAGTTTTTGGTGTCTAATCTCATAAACAAGGGTAATCAGAGATGTTAGCCATCTGGATAAAGATACCTTTGAAACTGGAAGTCCCTTTCTGCTTTCCGCATAGGAGACAAACAGCTGATCAGATTTTCTGAATTGTTTCGTCCTGTCCAAGTAGTACCTTAATTGACGATGAACATCCAGACAGTGTAATTTTTGTTCAGACCTATTTGAATACTCCGGAAAGAAGACAGGGAGGTCAATGCATTGGTTTAGATTTGATGTTGAAACCACCTTAGGCAAAAAGGACGGGTTAGTTCGTAAGGAAACTCTGTCCTTATGGAACACAAGGTAAGGAGAGAGACAACTGAGTGCTTGAAGTTCTGAAATTCTTCTAGCTGATGTGATAGCCACCAGAAAGAGAGTTTTCCATGATAATAACTTTAAGGAACATGAAGCTGCAGGTTCTGAAGGGGAAAGAATCAAAGAAGCGAGAACTAAAGTTAGATCCCAGGGAGAAGGAGGATTACTAAAAGGAGGTCTGAGAAGAAAAACGCCTTGCAAAAGGCTTTGCAGAGTTTGTGGGACATTAGGGCGGATTCAGAAATACCCACATGGAAATTAGAAATAGCTGCCAATTGAACCTTAAGAGTAGATGGAGATGAACCTGCATGGAAGAGTTCAGCAAGAAAATCAAGGACTAGTTGGATGGAAGCGGTGAAAGGATCTATGTCCTTTCCTTGTGCCCAATATGAAAAGCGTTTCCACTTACTCAAATAAATCTTCGAGTGGAAGATTTATGGGAAGCTATCAAAATATCTCTAACAGAGTGAGATAATTGAGGAAGCCTGGCTACGGTTGGAATTGGAGGAACCAAGCAGTGAGGTTCAGAGAGGGGAGGGAGCGATGAAACTGACCCGACTGATGGATCAAAAGATCTGGAACTAGGTCCAGATTCCACGGTCGCTCAAAGAAATCGATGCAGAAAGGGGAACCACACTTGTCGAGGCCAGTAAGGAGCAATGAGGATCAATGAGGCCTTCTGAGCGATAGCTTTCTGTATTACTTGAGAGATCAGTGGGAAAGGAGGAAATGCATACAGAAGTCCCCGGGGCCAAACTTGGACTAGCACGTCCCTGCTGGGTTGGCCTGGTAAAGGGAATAGAGTGAAGTATTCTCTGCACTTGCTGTTTTGGGGAGTAGCAAAAAGATCGCAGCAAGGCTGACCCCACTTGAGAAAAATCTCTCTCACTACAGAGTCTTTCAGAGACCACTCGTGAGGCATGAGAATAGCTCTGCACAACTTGTCCGCAATGTGATTGGACTTCCCGGGGATGTGCGTTGCTATCAGAAAACGCTGAGAAGAAATCGCCCATTGCCACAGTCTGAGTGCTTCTCGACACAGGTGGTATGATCTGGTTCCGCCTTGTTTGTTGATGTACCACACTACAGACATATTGTCTGTCTGGATTGCAATCGTTCCCAAGGGAAGAGAGTGTTGAAGGGCTTGCAACGCTAAAAGCACTGCTCTCATCTCCAGAACATTTATGTGCAAGTGGCATTCGTTTGGTTGCCATGTGCCCTGGACTGTCCTGCCCTGATAATGCCCCCGCCACCCGATCAGGGAGGCATCCGTTGTCAGAGTAGCAACCGGAGGAGGTGGAACAAATGGTCTCCCCAACAGGAGCTGGGGGGAAGACATCCACCACATGAGATGCGTTTGCGCTTGCGTGATCATAATGGTGTGAGACATTGGAAGTTCCTGGTATGACCATTGAGAAAAGAGCATCCACTGAAGGATCCGCATGTGGTATCTGGCCAATGGAAGGAGGGTATGGCGCTGCCATGATTCCCAACACCTTTAGAACTAACCTGGCTTTGGCTCTGTTGTTGTTGAGAAGTAGTGATACCAATTTTTGAATGTCTGATATCCTTTGGTTCGTTAGTGTTGCAGACATGTTTACAGTATCTAAATTTGCCTATGTAGGTAATAGTACGACAAGGCGACAAAACAGACTTTTCGCAATTTATTGAGATACCCAGTTTTGACAGACGAAAAGTGTAATCTCTGGCCATCAGAAGGAGATGCTTGGTGGGAGCTGTGAGGAGCCAGTCGTCCAAATATGGAAACACCTGGAATCCTTGTCGTCTCAGGTGAGAAGCTACCACTGCCATGCATTTGGTAAACACCGGGGGCAGTGGTGAGACCAAAGGGCAGGGCCCTGAATTGAAAATGACTGGTTCCCAGCCTGAAGCGGAGGAATCTTCTGGAGCGTCTGTTCATTTTTATGTGATAGTACGCGTCCTGAAGGTCTATAGAGCACATCCAGTTTCCTTTTCCCAATAGGGGAAGAATGGATTGTAGCGTGACCATCCGAAATCTTGTTTTCTTGACCGATCTGTTCAAGATACTGAGATCCAAAATTGGTCTCCAGTCCCTGTTTTCTTTGGAACTAAAAGAACCTTGAGTAGATTCCGGATCCTAGTTGGTCTGCTGGCACTGGCTGAATAGCTCTTTTGCAAGCAGTTTTGAAATTTCCAAAGCTGCTATATCCCTTTGAGCGGGTGGAACATCTGGAAGGGATTTTTTGACTGATTTGGAAAGCGAAGAAAGGGAATAGAATAACCTTCGAAATGATGGACTGTACCCATTTGTCTTGTGTCAAGGATAGCCAGGCTTCTGGGTACAGTGACAATCTTCCCCGACTGCCTCCGAAGATGGGCAGTCGGGCAACACCTCAGGGATGCTGAAACGGCTTATCGGTGGGCGTTTCTCAATCGCCCTGGTTCTGCGGTCCCCCTCTGCCTCTAGGGCGGCGTCTACCATTGTTGTTCCCCCTCTGCCTCTGGCGGGAACCGACTCTGTCGTCAGGCGAAGTCCCTTGAGATTGTTTACGGAACCACATCTTTCCCCTTCTGGCCTTTGGGGTAAGGCCTAGAAGGAGTAGAAAACGGACTCCGGCGGCAGAAAGGGTCTTGCCATCAGTCTCGCACCTAGTCAGGGTTTCTTTCACTTGTGGACCAAATACAGATGATCCATCTAAGGGGAGTTCGTGAAAGACGTCTTGAAAGGTTCCAAAATTGCATAGCCGCATCCAGGCGTGCCTACGTAAGGCTACCCCTGTTCCTCTTGCTCTGCTCGCTCCATCGGCCGCATAAGAGAGGAGGCATGGAGGAGTTGGAAATAGAATTAGGATAGCCAGCTGCGTGTTCATTTTCTCTTGGAAACCCGCAGCTGTAGGGTCCTTCAGCATTTCACTCGCTTCTTTGATCAAGTCCCTTTGAAGACGAGTGAAATGGCACAGGTAATTCAGCAACGCATAGTAAATGTCGCTGAGGAGAACATCCGCTTCCGTACCTATCCATGGACCTAGATTCCTTGTTAGGTGGATGGACAGGCACTGAAGGATCAGCCAGTTCCTTCTTTGTGGCGGCAGCTACCACCATAGCATCCACAGAGACTCCTTTTGATAAAAATTCCTTGTCTGATGGAGCTGTGATGAATTTGGAGGGTCTCCTGGGAGTGGGGTCCACTGAATCAGGAGCCGTCCATGCCTTTTAGCAACCACCTGCATGAGGGGGTCAAGGGGGACACCCAGGAGGTGGAAGGACGAGAGCCAAACGCCTCAAGATACACAGATTCGTCCTCCGAAGGGTTGAGGGCTGGCCAATTCTCCCTCTGTTTAAGGATCTCCAGAATGTCTGCAAATGAGACATCTTCAGAAGGGGAACGGGGGGAACCCTCAGAATCATCCAGATCTGTGTCCGACGTGATAGACTCAGGTGAGTCAATGTGCTTCCTCTTGCACTTCCTCTTCCGAGGGGGCTCTTCTGCCAAATCAGGAGAGGCCTCGGAAGAGGATGAAATCCCAAAGGGAGCTCCTGAGGAGTTGGCTCTCTGCAGTCCGGGATGAGGGAGTGAGTCGACTTACCCTGAGGCAGCATAGAGGGAGGGGCTGACGGAGCCGACTGTGGAGTAGAGCCAGGCTCTAACACACTCCGCATGACCTCAAAGCACCCTGTCAGGCAGAGCCAGAGGTCCCGCTCCGAGGAGCTAAGGACCACCCTCGGCACCGACAGTGATGGCTCCGGAGCCGATGTCGGAGCCGAACTCACCAGCGCCGAAGCACCGAGAGGGAGAGGGGGGTCGGACAAGGGTCCGATGCCACTCACCCCCTCGGAGCCGACGAGGGAAGTCCGCCGAGATTCCTCCATGGAAGAAAGCGGAGCCGCAGCGGAGCGAAGACAATTGTCTCGGCTCCGAGGTGACCACAGTCTCGGTTCCGACACGACCCGGCTCCGAACTCAAGAGAGTCGAAGGAGGAAAGAGTTGATGGACCGGGGCAGGCACCGACTGATGAGTCGGGCTCTGAAGCATCTGGGCTAGTGCCTCGGACTTGAGTAGTCGACTCACCACTCTCTGAAGGTCATGATCGGACAGCCTCGATGACCTAGAGGAATGAGACCTTTGGCTCCGTTCAGACAGCAGGGGAGATCCTGGAGCCGAATGAACGGAGCCAAGAGAAGGTGACCTAGACCTCTTTCTGGTTGTCGGCTCAAGATCTTGTCGGAGCCGACACGGGTACTCGATAACCTCGGCTCCGGCGAGCCGAGGAAGCCACAGAAACTGTGGACTGAGTCTTATCGGCTCCAGCCGGAGCCGATAAAGGCAAGGTTGAACAACCTGAGGTCTCGGCTCAGAAGCCGGAGCCGAAGACCTCGATGCCTTGGAGGGCTTCCCTGTTGAGACAGACAGGGAATCCTCAGGCTTCAACAAGCCTCTCAGAATAAGCTTGTTTTTCTTTCCTGCAGGACCTTGGGGCTGAAGCCATGGCAAACAGCACAGGAGTCCTGCAGGTGCAAAGGCCCCAGACAATAGACACAAGAAGTGTGAGCGTCTGTCAGAGACATTTTCTGACAGCACGCATCACACTTCTTGAATCTGAGACCTTTGCTTTTGACATAGCCTAACTGGTGAATACAAACACACACTCAAACACACCAGTTATACCCTGTCAGAATAACAACTTTAGTAAAAATACTAAAAATAAAGTACAATAAACAGTAGTAAACTACACAAACACTCCCTAGGGAAGGGAAGGCCTAAGGCCCAAGGGAAGAACTAAAAGTTCTTTTAAACTGAAAACGGGAAAAATTAGGTCGGGGATAAAGTTCAATGAACTACACTAATTTGAGAATAATTAAACTAAAAAAGGGGTAAAAAGAGTAACTTTTAATAGAAAAAGCTTAAACTCACCAGGAACCGGTAGAACAACCAACCTCGAAGCTGTAGCGGCAAACGAGATCTGAGGTAACTCTCGCCTAGCATTGTGGGATATAAGGGGAGCCTCGAGCCGGTGGAACCAACTCTCGAGCTTTAGAGTGGCCGAGTCGGAGCCGAGGTCGGCTCCGAACCCATCCAGCAAGAATGAAGGCGAGATAGACAACTTAACATCTGATGTTTTTGCACCAGACGTACCTTTTGGAATTGTGGCCAAAAAGTTCAACCTTGGTCTCATCAGACCACAACACATTTTCCCACATGCTTTTGGGAGACTATGTATTGTACTGTTTTGCAAATTCTAGCCGGGCCTGGATGTTTTTCTGTGTAAGAAAAGGCGTCAGTCTTACAAGCCTACCCCATAGCCCAGACATATGAAGAATACAAATAAATTATCACATGTAGTACACAATCAGTACTTGCCAGAAATTCCTGCAGCTCCTTCAGTGTTGCTGTATGTCTCTTGGCAGCCTTCCTGACCAGTTTTCGTCATGACTTTCATCAATTCTGGAGGGGCATCCAGTTCTTTTCAACGTCACTGTTGTCCCATATTTTTTCCACTTTTTGATGACTGTCTTCACTGTATTCCATGGTATAGCCAATGTTGTGGAAAATTTTTTGTACCCTTCTCCTGACTGATGCCCTTCAACAATGAGATCCCTTTGATGCTTTGTAAGTTCTCTGTGAACCATGTTTTTTTCTGTAGCAGGCAACTGAATAAATGTCAGGAAAATCCTACTAGAACAGCTGAACTTCACTTGAGGTTAATCAGTTTCTTTAATTGATGGCAGGTGTGTACTCAAGAAGACTGAATGCTGTAATTAAATCAAAAGGTGCTTCAACAAAGTATTAAAGGTGCGCACACAAAAAAAAAATACATACAATAAAGCTGGCTGTATATTTTTCCCCTAACAAATTTGTTTTTCAATTGAATTGCAGAGGTTATAGGTCACATTAAAGGTGGGAAACATTTTGAAATAATTTACTGTGGTCTCATTTTTTTTATATCACAAAACCTGGCATTTTAACAGGGGTGTGTAACTTTTTATAGTCACTGACAATTTGAACTCAAAGTTACATAAGTACACAATTTTTCCCTATAACTATCAATAACTTTCCCCATCCTTATCAGAAAAAGCAGGACTGGAATTACTAGTGCCACGCAGCAGTGGGGTCAACTAAAGCTATAGCTGCTGTCAGGTTTGGGAATAGTGTATGAAAATTTAACAGGATAATCTGCCTTTTTAGGGACAATTGGCTGGCTCTCAGGAAAACTGAAGGCAGGAACATGCAGCACCTAAAGCAGACAGAACAGGAGAAATGGGTGTAGGTTTTGGAAAATTTTCTGCAACAACTCCTAATATTTTGAGGGACTAAGAAACCTTTGTGCTCCCCCACTAAAAACCGTGGCACATTCTAACAACAGTTTCAGAGAAAGAAAACTCCCACAGGGAGAAACAGAGCTCTCTTCTCAGATGGTATCAGAAATCTGAGGGGGGGGGGGGGGGGACTGTCCATCACTGCATATTCCTGTTCAGGTTTAAAATCTTGAATCTCTTAAAGAAAAAAAAAAAAGGACTCTTTTAGCCAGAAACTTTCTATCCAAAAAATTTGAGCAGGAGTAGATATACAATTAGTTTTCAGGTCCTTTTTGAAAGGATAAATGGGGCCAACATTGTTACTAATGGAAGCAGCAGCTTCCTCAGGGATGGGGACTACATTTTGGCACAACGGTAAAGCCTTCCCGGCTCCTTCTCCCAGGACCAACAAGAGTTGCCCACCCTTACCCACCGTGGGGACCCAAACATCAGAGGGCATGGCTAACCCTTGGTCCACAGTGGCTATAGGTGCTACACAATAAAAGATGAGTGGTCTGAGGAAAATGGCCACAACAGAGTCACCCACCTGCAGCTGAGGAAAACTGCTAGGCTACAGTGGTGGCAATAATGTTTGCTTAATTTTTTCTTCTTTCTGTGGCTAGGACAGACAGTGAGACCAGTAGTCTATTCCTCAGTAGAGCAAAAATGGGGTCCCTTTCCCAGGGAAGACAAGTAACAATTGCCGGTAAACACTACCAGCCCACAGAAGTTACTCTGTTGACAGAAAAAAAAAAAAACATGTCACAATGGGGGCTGTACAGTATGGCAACCTGCAACAGTTGTACACTAATTTCTGAGATTGCTTTACTACGGAGTAAGGGGAATACGTCAAGAGACAGCTAAGATTTAGTATGAATTCGCTAAACTGTATACTGCTCACAGTTACGCTATGCCGAAAAAATAAAGGAAAAAGAGCTGCATACTTGACGAGTTCATAAAAAGTAAACACCGAGAGTCTTGCCTATCCAGCACCACCACAAAACACACACAAATGTAATAAACCTTATTGTTGTCCAGTGACCGGGAAGTGAAAGCTTTAACAGGAACCAAATATCACTAAATTGTGTTTGCCAGAGGGAATGAAAACAGGGTCGTATAAAGTAAACTGAAACCAGACCAAACAAACGACTGGAAGAGTAAGTGCCTCGAAAAAACTAAACTACAGTAGAAAACAGAAGCACTAGGAGCCACGAGTCACAGGAACAGACTTTATTTAATCCAACAGCACCAATGGATTTTTGTGCTATTGGATTAAAGTCTGTTCCTGTGACTCGTGGCTCCTAGTGCTTCTGTTTAAACTGAAACCAGGAGTAGGGTTGACGACAATGTGGCAAATGGAAGTATCAGGACATGTTTCTTTCGGTCAGAATTTTAAGACTCTGGGATTGTCCCTTTAAGGTAGTACTGTTCTCAAGGACCTACCTTAGTAAGAACCAAGAGTTAGAACACAGGTGCAGAATAAGTGATCTTGTTTTCTTCGTTAAATGCTGATGAGACCATTGCAGCTTGACAACAGGCTTTCCTTTTTTTGACAGCTGCCAAAGGAGACGCAATAGTTGCAATAACGGGCACAAATATTATGCAACACCCAGCTAGCCCAAAAAAGGTCTTCACATGCTTATCAGTGAGTAAAGGCAGTGGGTAAAAGCCAATTTCTATGGCCTCTAGTTTGTCTAGTTGTGGTCTTAATCACCTACGTTCCTGCAAGATATCCTGAGCATCTGGTTTCCACAATACCTAGTTTACTTTTCTTAGCACTTACAGTCCCATTGTCCTGCCACATGGATTCTAACACAGCCTGCAGATTAATTCATCTAGGTATGCACCCTAAATACGGCTATTAACAGTATTACAAAACTGTAACCTGCTACGTCACAACTGTGACTCTCTGCTTCCATTAATATACACTGTATGAATACACGTTCAAATCTATTCTCCCTCTACATGAGGTATGTACATACATTTCTTATTGCAAGCATCTTTTTGGCCAATATATTTACACCAAGGTCATGGCTGAAAAAAGGTAATTTCATCAGTTCACTTACATGCCAAATAAATAGTAAAATAAAATGCACCAGCATAACATTTTAGTCTGTGAAAGGTGGATGGGGCTGTACTGTAGCCACATGATGATAGTGTGTGTTGAAATAAACCATTAAGGGTGACAAAACTTTTCACTCTGTCTCAGTCCTTCCTTTGGGGAGAAGTGGCACCTGCCAAATACTCTTCATGCCTAGTGCTAAACTTGGGAGACGGCATGGGATAACAATAAAAATTGGAAATGCTATTCAGATCCAAGAAATATTTGCCAAACAGCCTTCCACTGATCCCTGCAGAGCTTCACAGGTTACGGTTATGCTATCGGAGAGTGTATCCCCTCAGCAGTCTTACCATCCAAGTCCTGTCTCTGAGACAGTTGACTATTCATCTAACCACACATATATCAACTTGAAGCTCTCACAACTTATTATAATTACATGTGGTATGGTATAGCATGCCCTCACACGGTTAAGGTACCCTGTGTGAACTTGTCCAGTCTACAGCCTGGGTAACCCTCTCCAGAGAAGTTTACGAGATTTACTTCCCAGTACTCTTGACAAAGCCAAACTACTGGGGTTATCTGATAAGATTTTGACACCAGTAGTTAATTAGGTTAGTTGTAATAACTCTCACAATCAAAGGTGTAAAATGTGTTTGGCACATCGGTCTAATTTTCAGGGTCTGTGGTGGGGCCACTCTTGTAGAGTGGCATCATAACAGCTGTGCACCACTCCCATGACACAAAGCCAGCATCTAAACTCAGGTCAGAGTAGGTCCACTAATGCTTGCTTAGTCCTATTAAACCATACACATGAGTATGCTGTCAAGTCCCATGGAGGATGCACTTTTCATTCTGGAGAATTCCTTCAATGCATGTTCTTATGTGACGAATAATGGCTTGATTCCATCCGGAATAAGTGGGTTTGGAAAAGATGTCTCTGGGGTGAAGTTGGAACTGAATTTTAGCCAGTACATTGACAATATCCGCTGAAGTGAAGCAGTTAGTACCATTATGAATAAGCTTGGAGTAAGGAACACTACCAAAGAATGGATTTGCTTGATTTGAATGTCTTTGCCTGATTTCTACAGCTTTTTCCTATTCCCCTTTTTAGTTATTATACAGCTGTCTGATGATATTCTCTTAACATGGGGGTTTATCTGTTGTGCTGTATAGATTTACAAGTTACTATATTTTATGGCATAATTTAACAGTTGAGAACCACCACAATGACTTGTTTCCAGACATCCCTATTTGCTTGGATCTAGCTGGGACTGCCAATTTAAAACATTTCTCTAGATGTGAAAAAGAAATGTTCTGAATAACTCTTGTAATACCATTATAACCAATAAAGTGCAGGTACAAATATATATATATATTCAAGTACCAAAAATCAGAAAGCCGGTTAAGCAATTTGTCTTGGGTATTCAAACAGTGTCTGGCAACAAAATGGGGTTTCAATGCCTTACAACAGTATTTATTAGGCTCTTAACGTCAGGAACAGAACATGCAATGGTTATGTAGTTAAACTAACAGCAAACAGACTTGTGCCATAAGGAACTATACTTTCAAACCTTTCAATATACAATAACTATAGGCCCAACCACGCAAGCCGAAATGTTCATGGGTTGTCCAAGGCTTAAAAGCTCTCATTTAATTATTCTGGGATCCCTACGTTTGTGTGGAGGGGCGGTGTTGCAACATGATGTTGACTGGGGAAAACTGTAAACAGACTAAGAATGCACGCTAAATTGGATCAATATATTACAAGCAAGCAAATTAATTTCCTGATGAAGTAAAACAAAAACTTCTACATTTTTTGCCTGAGAGTTGCATACTGAGAGCGGTTTTCTGTTTTATCTGCTCCACTTTAAGAACTCTGCTTATCCTGGTGTTTTGATCTATGTGAGAGATGAGACACAAATTATCTAGGCTACACATTTCACAGCCCCCCATACACACTGGATAAAATGAATGATACTAAAATACATAGTGAATTTTCTGAGAAGACTCCATCATGCCCGCATAAACTACAACACAAGCACTGCTGGCGATTCCCAGTTAGTTCTTTTCCTCATCCATCCTCCCTTTCCCTTTTTTTTTTTTTAACCTAGTGATTTTCAGCTGCCCACCCTTAATGTAAACTGAGATTTATAATCTCTTCCCTTTCTACACTGCTGTTAATATCTTGAATTATTTATTAGGTTTTTTTTTTCAAAATAAGTACAAAAAAAGGTGAAGTGCATTTTGCCTCTCATTGTCTGTTCTACTGACTTACTTGTTCTTAATTCATTTTCTGGCTAACTTCTGGATATAGTGTGTTTTTACACTCTAGCAAGCACTTTTCTGTGTTTTTACATCAAGAAGTCAATGGACTTTCCATCTAGTGCACTGAGTGGTAGCTTGGTCCGTTTAGGTTTGGGAAATTAGAAGTTATGTACTCACCATAACGTTCCATCTGAGAAGGTAGTTCATTTGTCTGCAACCTGTGGGTTACGGATCCGATATCGGATCAGAGCCGGCAACTTGTTTCAAGCTAATGGATCCGAGCTCCTAGCTCCTCCCTTCACCCATAATCCCCTGCTAACCCTCCATGACCTCAGATCGAGTTTGCCTCTCAATATATATCCAACAAAGGATATTTAACAACTAATAGATCCGAAGAAGGTCAGGGGGAAGGAGGGGGGGATGGTTGCAGACAAATGAACTACCTACTCAGATGGAACGTTATGGTGAGTACATAACTTCTAAATCTGAAATAGGATGTTCATTTGTCAGCAACCTGTGGGACAGAGTCCCCAGCTACCTGCACCCTGGGTGGCCATCATGGAAGGATATTACAAAGCACCGCAGAGCCAAAGGATGCTCTCCCTCTAGAAAGCAGGTCTAGCTTGTAGTGGTTGATAAAGGTATGAGATGAAGCCCAAGTGGCTGCAGAACAAATATCATCCAAAGGAACTCTAGACTTGAAAGCCACAGAAGTAGAAATGGAGCGGGTGGAATGCGCACAAACTCCTTCTGGTGCGGGTCTACCCGAGGCTTGATAAGCCAGTAGGATACATTGGGAAATCCAGCGAGATAAAGATACTTTAGAGATAGCTTTCCCAAAGTTAAATTTGGCACAGGAAATTAACAGATGGTCAGATTGTCTATGGCCAGCTGTCCTATGAGTATAAAAACGAAGCTGCCTATGAACATCCAATGAGTGCAGCTTGTATTCACCCTTAGTTTGATATTTAGGGAAGAAAACCGGTAAATGTATGGATTGGTTTATGTTGGTTTCTGATGCTATCTTGGGAAGAAAGGAGGGATTGATCCTGAGGTACACTCTATCAGGGTGAAAAATCAAATATGGAGGCTTCACAGAAAGAGCCTGAAGTTCCGACACTCTTTTCACTGAAGTAATGGCTACAAGGAATGCTGTTTTCCATGACAAGAATTTGAAATCCACTGAAGCAGCGGGTTCAAAGGGTGGAGCAGTCAAGGCTTGAAGAATTAATGTAAGATCCCATGGGGGTACGGCTTCTTTTACAGGGGGTCTAAGTAAAAAGGTACCCTTGAGAAAGGTTTTACACAATTTGGCTGACATCAAGGGCCCTGTATCATGTCCCACATGATAATGAGAAATGGTTGCCAATTGCACTTTGACAGTTGAACAACTAGCGCCTTCCTGAAAGAGTTCAGTTAGGAAGTCTAAAATGGATGGAAGAGGAGCCGTAAAGGGATCTAGATCGCGGCGCTCCGCCCAGATGGAAAAACGTTTCCATTTACTGTGATACACTTTCCTGGTGGAGGGCTTATGCGCTGCCACGAGGATGGCTTTGACTGGTGAAGAGATACCGGGAGTCCTAACTAGGAGTGGAACTGGAGCAACCAAGCTGTCAGTTTCAGACTGTCCAGGTTTGGAGTTGGCAAGTCCAACGGATGGGAGATGAGATCCGGAATGGGATCTAGAATCCAAGGGTGATTCACATGGTGAGACCACAGGTAAGGGAACCAAATTTGTCGAGGCCAGAATGGGGCGAAGAGAATCATCTTGCTCCCCAACCGCGAGGCTTTCTGTAAGAGTTGTATCATCATTGGAAGAGGAGGATAGGCATAGAGTAGACCAGGTGGCCAAGCATGCACCAGAGCGTCTCTTGGAGATTCCCCTGGTGGGGGGATTAGAGCGAAGAAATTGTCACATTTGGCGTTTGATGGAGATGCAAAAAGATCGCAGCAGGGTTGCCCCAATGTTGCGAATATCTGCTTCGCTACTAGAGGATTGAGAGACCACTCGTAAGGGGTAAGAAGGGTGCGGCTGAGCTTGTCCGCTAGGATGTTGGTCCTCCCCGGAATGTGCGCTGCAATCAGAAAGCGGTTGGTGGAGATCGCCCATTCCCACACTCTCATGGCTTTGCGGCAAAGAGGATAAGATCTGGTTCCCCCCTGTTTGTTGATATACCAGACCACTGACATGTTGTCCGACTGAATTGCAATCGTTCCTGCGGGGAGGAAGCTCTGAAGTGCTTGCAACGCCAACAGCACCGCTCTCATCTCCAGAACGTTGATATGCAGGGAGGTCTCTGTATCGTTCCATGTGCCTTGGACTGTCCTGCCTGAATAACGCCCCCCCCACCCGAGGCGGGAAGCGTCCGTGGTCACCGTGGCGATAGGAGGAGAGGTGCAGAAGGGACGGCCCGTATGGAAGTTCGATGCTTGGAGCCATCATAGTAGCGCCCTTCTGCAAGCCTTGCTGACAGCAATGGGATGGTGGAGAGGGAGGGATAGGAAGGACCAGTGCACTAACAGAGTCCATTGCAGGACTCGCATGTTCAAACGGGCGCATGGAAGGAGTGTAATCGCTGCCGCCATGAAGCCTAGTGCCCTCAGGATCAATTCCGCTGGTGAAGCCTCTGAATGAAGGATAGCCCGCACATGAAGTTGTAGGTTTCTGATTCTCTCGGCAGTTAGGAAGGCTCGCAAATCTCTGGTGTCTATTCTGGCACCTATGAATTCTAGGATCTGTGTTGGAGCCAGTAGAGATTTGCCGACATTGATAGTAATGCCTAGTTGTGGGGCTAGATGGAGAAAGAAGTCTCTGGCCGAGTAAAGTAGATGCCTTGTTGGTGCGGTCAGGAGCCAGTCGTCCAGGTACGGAAAGACCTGAATTCCCTGGAGTCTCAGGTGGGCCGCAATCACTGCTAACACTTTGGTGAACACCCTGGGTGCTGTGGTGAGGCCAAAGGGGAGGATCCTGAACTGGTAGTGACTGGCTCCCAGCCGGAAGCGAAGGAACCTCCTGGATCGTTTGTCCATTAAGATGTGGTAATACGCATCCTTGAGGTCTATAGAGCACATCCAATCGTTCTCCCTCAAAAGGGGGAGGGTAGATTGAAGAGTGACCATTCGGAATTTTTCCTTAGTTACTGACAGGTTCAAGCGGGAAAGGTCTAGGATGGGTCTCAGGTCCCCCGTCTTTTTTGGCACCAAAAAGAACCTGGAGTAGAACCCTAATCCGAGCTGGTCTTGTGGTACGGGCTGGATGGCGCTTTTTCTAAGCAGCTGCTGTATTTCTGCGGCTGCGGCCTCCCTCTGATCGGGTGGTACATCGGGGAGGTTGTTGGATTGGGGGACATGAAGGATTGGTATTTTGTACCCTGTGGATATGATGCGAAGCACCCAGCGGTCTGTTGTGATAGACTCCCATGCCGCTAGATGTTTCGAAAAACGCCCCCCCCCCCCGACTGCCTCCAGAGTGGAGCAGCCGGGCAACCCCTCAGGGCTGCTGCGCGGGCCGCTCAGAGAAAGTTTCTCTGAGCCCTTCTGCCCCTGGGGCGACGTCCTCCCTGTCCACCTCTGCCAAGGTAGAACTGGTTGTCCGGAGCTGGTTGGGAATGTTGTGATTTCCGGAACCACATCTTCTTCTGACCCTTTTGGTTCCTTGAAAAGGACCGCTGGGGAGCAGAGAAGCGGACTCCGACTGCTGACAACGTCTTCCCGTCCTTCTCACTCTGGACAAGTGTCTCGCGAACTGTTTTGCCAAATAGGGCAGAACCATCAAAAGGGGCGTTCGTGAAGGACGCTTTAAAGGGCTCCGTAAAGTCGCAATGATGGAGCCAGGCCTGAAGTCTCATGACTAGGCCTGTTCCGCTAGCCCTAGCGGCTCCCTCTGTGGCGTGGGACAACAGCCGCATAGAGGTGTTTGAAATAGATCTCAGAGTGGCCATTCGGGTGGAGTACAATTGTTTATCCTCCTCCGACATGGACTCAGGGGGGATGCAGTGTATTATTTGATAAGATCCCGCTGCATCCTGATGACATGTGCCATATAGTTCAGAGACCTTACTGAGAAGGTCGCTGAACTAAAGACTCACTTCCCTAATCGATCCATCAAACGGGACTCTTTGCTCGGTGGATGGACTGAGGGACTCTCCTGAGCCAATTCCCTCATTGTGGCTGCCGCCGTCAACATGGCATCTACAGGGGGGCCTTTACTCCAATGTGACCGGTCTGAGGGGGGGGGGGCTAAGAATCCTATCCGGTCGCTTCGGTATTGGCTCCACGGTGTCCGGATCCCTCCACGCCCTGGTGGTAATGAGGTCCACCAGGGGGTCGGCTGGAGGGGACACCCAGGAGGTAGACTGGCCTGCCTCGAATGCCTCCAGAAACACGGACTCGTCAGAGGAAGACTTAGGGGCAAACCACCCACCTCTGATTCTCAGCATCTCCATGATGTCTCCAAAGCAGACATCCTCAGGGGCCGATCTTGGGGAGCCTTCCCCTTCCTCCACGTCTGTGTCCTCGGTTAAGGACCCAGGGGAGTCCACGTGCCTCCTTTTGCACTTATGCTTGCGGGGAGCTTCCTCGGGAGGACTGTCCGAGGAGGCCTCGCCAGCAACATCTTGTTCCAATGGAACTATCTGTGACATCGAAGCAGGCTGTCCCTTTGGCCGGGTGATGGAAGCCTGGCCCAGCAGAGAGGGAGTGCAGGGAGGAGTCGATGCAAGGACCGGGAGTCCGGATGCTCTCAACAGAGCCCTCTCCACAACATCGAATGCCGAGGGAGAGCCACTCTCCAATGGATCCGAAAGTCGGCTCCCACTCGGATCCGATGAAGGGATCGGAGCCGGCGCAGAGACCGTCGGATACGAGGGACCAGTGTGCTCCGACCTGGACGGAGCCGAAGGCACACTGAATCCCCCGGATACGAAGCTCGGACCACGGCTCCGAGAGGTCGGATCCGACAGACTCGAGGGCAGGGTCAGATCCTTAGTACCAAGTACTGTCGGTGCCGACCCACCCCCGGCTCCAAGGCTGCTCAGCTCGGAGCGCTCCGAACCCGGGTAGCGGGTCGGAGAAGGAGCAATTGGGTGGAAAAAAGGTGTCGAGCTCCCCCCCTGAGGAGGGGGGCGGGGCAAGAGCACTCCCATCTGCAGCTGGGCCTGGATGAATCTTCGCATCATCCGGTCCAAGTCTGCATCTGATAAACTGAAGGTAGATCTCAAAGAGGCCACCGAGGCAGGCCTGGAATGCCACCTTGATGACCGACGGAGATCGGGTCTCCTCCTCCTCGAGCCCCGGGGAGAAACAAGGGGATCGGAGCCGAGGAGGAGGAGACCTAGAAGCAGTTGAGGGAGAAGCCCGCTTAGCTGGCTGGGCCGAAACGGAGGTCTCGGCTCGCCGCTTGTGGTGCTTCTCCCTCCGTTTCTCCCTCCTGGCCTCCCTGTCCTCCAACACTTTAGCGGGAGTTTGAGTCCCAGTCGGAGGCAGGGGGGCAGGAGTGGCAGCCACCACAGGCTGTGGTGGAGCCATGGGAGCAGCAGAGGTAGCGGTGGCCGAAGCCGAATCCGGGGGCAAAAGTCCCGCCAGGACCAGCTTCGACCTCCGTTCTTTCAGTGCCCTGGGGTTGAACGCTGCACAGATAGTACAGCCCGAGGTGAGGTGTTCAACCCCAAGGCACGAGCACGAGTGTGGCCATCAGCCGGGGAGAGCTTATGGCCACACTCGGTACATTTAGAAAATATGGCTTTTGGGGCCTCAGCCATTCCTTTTTTTTTTTTTTTTAAACTAAAAAAAAGAAAAACAACGACACACACACACAGGCCCCAAAAGACACGCAACAAACACTCACACACTAGCGACCAGCGAAGGGAGGGTACTAATTAAAAAATAAGGAACCTAACTCAGACACACTGTAAAAGTATTAATTTAAACTAAAAAAGAAAATCCTGACGAAAAGTACTTAGAAAAAGGTAACTTTTTCTTCACTTATCCGAAGAGCTCAAGAAGGATCCAGCCATCACAAGCGCGGCAAACTAGATCTGAGGTCATGGAGGGTTATAGCAGGGGATTATGGGTGAAGGGAGGAGCTAGGAGCTCGGATCCATTAGCTTGAAACAAGTTGCCGGTTCGGATCCGTAACCCACAGGTTGCTGACAAATGAACATCCTACTTCAGATCAAGAGTTTTCTGCATGTAGTTTTATTGCCTGGAGGGCTTATTAAATCGGCTTATCTTGCTTTCAGTGCCTTTACAATTGTGTACAATTGAGTGAATCTTGGCTAAGTTTTACAAAGTGAAGTACTTTTATTGAATAATCACATTTTTGTAAGCTGTTTAAAAGTACACTGCTATATCCGTATCTTTACGTTTGTTTGTGGTAACATTTCATCCCAGACACTCCTTTACTGTGCTTTTAGATTACAAGAACTGTTATTATTCATCTAGTGGCATTAGGTGTTTATCTGAGTTGGGAAGCAAACAAAAGGGCTCCAAGTATAGTTATTAGCTAGAGCGCTCAAATCAGTTTTCTGTATTTTCAGTGGTAGAAATATGGCACATGTGCACAGAGCTGTTTGTTATGCCAGTGCCATGCACAGAAGCAAACATCTGGAAACATTGCTTACCTTCATACTATGCAAGTTTACTGTGCTAGTTACCTTATTACATCACCCAGGACTACTACTGCTCAGACAACATCTGATTTGGTGCTGGGCAGCATCGCTGATTAGATTAGCTGCAGGTTTCACCACACAAGCACACTACCCTCATCCGGTTACAAACATCCTCCACTCCTATTCTTTTCAAGTACACATCAGGACCTGCAACTATGGCTGGGCACTTCCCTATCTCTGCATCCAGCTTGGTGGACATGGGTAACCTGAGGCAGTGCAACAACTGCCTTATGTACCGACAACCACTTAATTCTCAAATAAATACAACATGCGAGAGATGTATTACACATTGACATTGGAAGTCTAGACTCTCACATACAAACACAAAAGGTAACAGGTTGTCAGCAACGAATACACTCACCACCACAATCTTAAAGGACCACACACAGACCCACGTATGTGGAGGTGCTCACATGCAACTTACCCAAACCTCATAGGACTCTTAAGGCTCAGTCCTCAGGAACTCTGCATGTACATAAACAATTCCCATCATAACACAAAGCCACAGCTCATTGTGCCTCAACTACCAAGCCCATAAAGCGAAACACTACAAAACCCAACATTCTGGTCATAGGACACTCCACTGCGAGACACACTGATGTCCCTCTTACCATACTGGACAAGGAGGGGCCAATATGCATCAAATTACACGAGCACTCAGGTCACTTACCCCTAAGTACCAGTAGGACTATGACTGAGTCAATGTGGGCATGAATGAACGGAGATGCAGCTCGTTGGACTATATGGAGAGAGACACAAAGTACAGTTGTGTACACCTACCATAAATGTAGATGTTCCGAGTGTCTTCACTGTTGCAGTCATGACTGTAGGGTTCTCCCCTGCCGGCAGGCAGCCCTCGGTCGGCCAGAATCCCAAAGTCTGGGTCCGGCGTCGGCTGTTCAATCATGCTCCCTGACGTCAAAGCGCCAGGAGTATAAAGCTGACAGCCGACGCCATCTTCTCCAGTTGTTCTTGCCCCAGATGTCAGGAGTCCCAAAATGAAAAAGGTCCCATAACCACTGCAAATACACCTCAGAAGAATGGTAGGAAAAAGAGATACACAAAAGTAAAAATAAGAGGGGACAGGAGGGAGGGAAACCCCGACTGCAACAGTGAAGACTCGAACATCTACATTTATGGTAGGTGTACACAACTGTACTATGTTCATCGTGTTTCATTGTTGCAGTCATGACTGTAGGGTAGAATCCCAAAGCTGAAGGAAAGGGAGGTGGTCATAAAGAAGAAGGGGCAGCTAAAAGGCCCTGCAGAACTGCAGAGGCAAAGCCCACCCTAGACTTAGAGTAGACAGGTAGATTGTAGTGCTTAGAAAAAGTATGCACTGAACTCCAAGTTGCAGCTTCCAAAATGTCCTTGGTATGAACTCCCCTGAGGAAGGCCGCAGAAGTGGCAGCAGCTCTGGTGGAATGAGTCCGTATACTTCCTGGGATTTGCTTTCCATGGTGTGAATAACAAAATCTGATTCCATGAGCAATCCATTTAGAAATGGTCTGTTTTGAAATGGCTTTTCCTTGGGAACTTGAAGCATAAGAAACAAACAATTGTTCTGATTTTCTGATATCCTTGGTTCTGTTCAGGTAAAAACGTAGTTGTCTGTGTACATCCAAAGAATGTAAGATCCTTTCCCCTTTATTTTGAGGAGTGGGGAAAAAGGTTGGTAAGTGAATAGTTTGATTTAAAGCCACTTTGGAAACCACCTTAGGCATGAAGGTAGGATTAGTCCTCAAAGATACCCCGTCTTGATGAAAAATAATATAAGGTTCCAACAGCCATAAGAGCTTGTAACTCTGAAACTCTTCTGGCAGAGGTTAGAGCTAACAGGATAGCTGTTTTCCAAGATAAAAACTTGATAATAGAAGAGGCAGCAGGCTCAAAAGGAGACAAGGTCAGTTTTTCCAAAACATAGTTGAGATCCCAAGCAGGAATGGGAGGAGATCTAGGAGGTCTTAAGTTCTTAGCTCCTCTGAGAAACTGTCTCATGAGCTGGTGGGAAAAGATGGGAGGGTCTGTATTATAATGAGCAGAAACAGCAGAGGCATGTATAGGTTCATAGGTTTATACTAGGCTTTCTGCCCTAAGGCATTTATAAGCCTAGCCCAAATTTTTGTGGCTTACGCCACCCCTTATATGAAAAAATACTGTGCCCATTAGTTTGTTGTGCCTCTGTCCAGCAGTGACACAGAGATGATTCCCGGGATAAACCTATGATCTCCCATCCACAGGTCAAGATTTCTCTTGAACAGAGCCAGCGAGGTGCTCTGCCTCACATGGACCGGGATTTTATTCCACAGCATAGGGAGTCTCTGAGTGATAAACCTTAGCATGGATATAAATAGGACGTGCTGGAGGGATAGATTTAAGTCGCTTGCTCTAGTGGTTTTGGTGGATTTGGATTTTTTGAGGTGGAGCATGTC
Source organism: Protopterus annectens (assembly GCF_019279795.1). Classification (NCBI taxonomy): domain Eukaryota; kingdom Metazoa; phylum Chordata; order Ceratodontiformes; family Protopteridae; genus Protopterus; species Protopterus annectens. The sequence continues at coordinate 407,232,268 of NC_056732.1, forward strand.
CATTAATTCCGGGTTGGACATGGCCTTGTATGTCAGGCACATGTCACCTCTGAGCAGACGGTATGCAACTGAATAGAGCTGGAGTTTCTTCAATCTGGCAGCATACGACAGATTTTGGAGTCCCTTTATCCTTTTGGTGAGGAACTTTTGGGGTCTCTCCAATTGCTGCAGATGTCGGGTGCGATACATCCCGAATGGGGCATTGTGCTATCATTGGTCTGATAAGTGAAGAGTACAGGGGAACAATGACCTCACTAGATCTGGATGTGAATCCCTTTCATGATCAGGTGGGCAATGTAGAAGGTCTTTCTAACCACTTTAGCAATGTGAGTGTCAAAAGAAAGGCCACTGACAACCTGGGTCCCCAGGTCCCTGATAACCTCTTCTGTGCTTAGTGGATTGCCACCTATATGGTAGCTTGGGGTTACCTTGTTTTTCCCGAAGGGTATGACTATACATTTTTTGGCATTTAACTTCAGGCCATGGCTCTGGCACCAGCTATCTGTTTCCGTGAGTCCCTTCTGAAGGATATCTGTGTCCGATGCACTTTCCACTATGGCGCCCAGTTTGCAGTCGTCTGCAAACTTTGTCAGCCAAAGTCCTCCCATGTTGGCCTGTACTTCTGAGAAGTAGATGCCGAACAATAGGGGGCCAAGGACCGAGCCCTGTGGGACACCGCTTGTGACCGGCTTGGAGTCTGACATAGCGCCAGCAACTCTAACCCTGTGGGTTCTTTCCTTAAGCCAGTTTGCAACCCATCTTGTGACATATGGGTTTACATTTAAGCTGGTAAGTTTTTCTACAATACCCGAGTGGGGTATTGTGTCAAGGCCTTTGCAAGGTCAAGGTAGGCTGTATGGACTGCCTTTCCTCATCAATGGCCTTGGTGACTGTTTCAAGAAGTCGACCAAGTTCAAAAGGCATGATCTGCCCGTGAAGCCAAACTGGGTCAGGTCCAATGTCTGCAAGTCCCCTATATCTTTGTTTATGAGCTCCATTATGATCCTCTCCATAGCTTTGCAGACTAGACTTGTTAAGCTTATGGGGCGGTAATTACCAGGGTCCATAGAGGCACCGCCTTTGTGGAGTGGGACCACAGTTGCCGTACGCCACTCCTTGGGCACGTATCCTGTGGTAAGGCTGAGATTAAACAGCTGCCTTATGTGCGGGTTTAATTCCTCATTTAGCTCGTGTAGCACACAGCCAGGGACACCATCCGGTCCCATTGATGCTGTGTTTTTAGCTTTAGAGAGAGCAGCTTTCACCTGCGCATTTGAGATGTCTGGGAGGCTACACTCTGCTGGGATAGTTCTCTCTCCTTTAGGGGGGGAGAGGGGGGTGAAGTTTGCACTGAACCTGTCTGCCAGTATGTTGGCAAGGTCTGTGGGTTCAGTGATTTTTGTATAATTTTGGACTAATTCTGAGCATATCTGGGGGTTTCCACCCAGGTTCCTAACATAGCTGAAAAAGGCCTTATGATTGTCCTTTGAATCCATGGCAATTTTTCTCTCAAAATTGGCCTTAGGTGATTTTATGAGTGCTCGTATTTTTTTACTAATAATGATCAGGGGTGACTTCCCTTTTATGGATTTTGTTCTATCATGTAATAGCTTTCTCCTCTTATTGTAAAGTTTGTTAATGGCTGGGGTCCACTAGACTGGACGTTTGCCCTTTGTGGAAAGAGTCTTGGTTTTATTTGGGATTGCCTGATCCATGCAGTCCTGGAGGTGTTTATAGAAAGCATTTGTAAGGGCTTCCGCAGCTTGGGTTGTGGTTTCCACTGGCTCGGGGGCCTTGAAGGATACCACACCAGTCTTGAGTAGTGTGAAGTTTACTTTAGAGAAGTTCTTCACTGTGGTCTGTTTTGTTTGGGGTGGGGGCGGGATGTGGATTTCCAGTGAGATTAGTTTATGATCAGATCTCACCAATGAGGGATATACTTCCGGTGTGGAGCATTTTGTCCCCATGTTTGTGATAATGAGATCTAGTATATTTTCTCCTCTCATGGGAACAGTGACTAGCTGTTCCATGGCATTTGAATTTATGAACTCCAGGAACCGTTGGGCTAGAAAGTTAGGGCTTGAGTAATGTTCCCAGTCTATATTCGGGTAGTTGAAGTCACCCTTAATGAAGAGAAAGAGAGACCCTTATGTTATGTAAGAGATCTGTCAGGTAAAGTAAAATTAAAGTAATGTTAGGAAGAAGAGTATCAGAATCCTGAGCCTGCATCCAGGAACAAAATCTTTTCCATTTTCCTGCATAAGATTTTCTAGTGCTAGGACGTCTGGCTTCTAAAATGACATCCATAACCTGCTTGGGCAATAAAGAAGAAATCAAAGGCCTTGGATTAACCAGGCCACCAGGCTGAGAGTTCTGACATGAGAGTGAAGAACCTGACCCTGATGTTGGGACAGAAGGTTCGGAGACTGAGGTAAAATCCAAGGGGGCTCCAGGCATAAGTTTTTTTTAGAGTTGGATACCAAAACTGCCGAGGACAATTTGGAGCCAGCAAGATGATCATCTTGGGCTTGTCCTGTTTTATCTTCAATAAAACCCGTGGAAGAAGAGGGAGAGGCGGAAAGGCATATCCCGAGAGGTTCCCCCAACTGAATGACAGGGCGTCCACTCTCCAAGCTTGCACCAGGATTTTCCACACACAAAACATCTGTAGCTGATGACTGAGATGGGATGCAAAGAGGTCTATGTGAGGACATCCCCAGACTGCTGTTATCATCCTGAATATTTTGGTGTCCAGCATCCACTCGTGTGGATCCGAAAGGTTTCTGCTCAGACTGTCTGCCAGGAAGTTTTGTTTCCCCTGGTAGAAACTGAACTTGAAGATCCAGATTGCAAGCTAGAGCTGTTTTCCATAGATCCATGGCTAGTCTGCAAAGGGGGTAGGAATGAGATCCCCCTTGCTTGTTTATGTACCACATAACTGTGGTGTTGTCTGTCCGTATTAGTAGTTGTCCTGGTTGTAAGAGATTCCTGAAGGCCAATAGAGCTTTCTGAATGGCTAACATTTCCTTTAAATTGATATGCAGGTGCTTCTGATCCTTTGTCCAAAGGCCCTGCAGACAGTTGCCCTGAAAACGGGCTCCCCAAGCGTAATCCGAGGCGTCCGTGGTTAGAATCTGAGTGGCAGGAGGCAGACGGAAGGGTTTCCTTTTGTTTAGAGCACATGCCCTGGACCACCAAAGAAATTCCTTTTGAAGGCAAGGAAGGACGGAGATCAGAATGTCTAAACTGTGGCAATGCTGAGACCATACACTTTTTAGGTACCACTGTATTTTCCTCATTTGTAGTCCTGCATATGGTACAAGAAGGATGCAGGAGGCCATGTAACCCAAAGCCTGCAGGAATTTCCTTGCAGATAGCGGAGTTAAAGTTGCCAAGGTTTTGAAAGTTGAAGCCAGCTGAAATTGTTTTTCGTATGTCAGAAATGCCATCTGGGTTGTGGTGTTTAGAAGAGCACCTGTACAAATCCTAGATGCTGGAGTAAGACATCCTTACCGTCTGCCTGAATTAGACAATCGTCCAGATAAGGGTAAATTTGAATTCCCTTTAGTCTGCATTAAGCTAATACTGGAGCCAGGCATTTGGTGAAGACCCTGGGCGCAGCAGATAATCCAAAGAGCAGCACAGAGAATTGAAAGTGCCTCGATCCGGCTATGAACCTGAGGTATTTTCTGCGATCCTGCCTGATGGGAATGTGTAAATATGCCTCCTTTAAATCCAAAGTTACCATCCATGCATTTTTGGACAGCATTGGAAGTAGCTGCTGTAGAGTAAGCATCTTGAATTTTGGAATCTCTAGAAAGGTGTTCAAGACCGACAGATCCAGAATGGGTCTCCATGAGTTTTGCTTCCTTGGGACTAGAACGAGCCTTGAATAAAACCCTTTTCCCCTCTCTGAAAGAGGAACCAGTTCTATAGCATTCATAGCCAAAAGAGCTTCCACCTGGTTTAAGGCCTCCGTCCATTGATGTTTTGGATGGTCTGGCCATCCGTTTGGCCTTGGCAAGGTATGAAAATGGAATTTGTAACCTCTTAAAACCACATCCAAAACCCATTTGTCTTGGGTTATTTGAGTCCAATTTTGATAAAAAAGAGACTTCCAGGGAAGAAATTCCTGTAGCCCCACAGAGGGAGTCATTGAGTTTGTTTCCTTTGAGATTGTGACCTGTCCTCTCCTCCCCTAGGGGTGGAAGCAGTCCACTGTCTTGGTCTATAAGCAGCTTGTGATTGAGGCCTTCCTCTGGAACGTCTATATCTACCCCTCAGAGGCCTGTCTGAAGTGTGAAAGGACCAATTTTTCGAAGGCCAATTCCTGCTAAATCTAGGAGGCTGTACTTGTAAGAAATCTTTAACTGTTTGCATCGATTTCGCCTTATCCTCCATCTTTTTAATCACCTCTTCAGCTTTTGATCCAAACAAAACATTAGGCTGAACAGGAGCATCCAATAATTTTGCCTTTACCTGTTCAGGTAAATTTTGTTCCTTTTTTAGTAGTTGAGTAGGCCTGAAAACCCCTTCGGAAGCCGGTAACTGCACAGCGGCTCCGGACCCATCCAAAGGAGCGTTGTCCGAAGGTCCTGCAACAGAAATATTTAAAGGCCTGGTTGGCTCCTCATGAGAGTCCGTTTCGGCCATCGGTTCTGAAATGGCAGACGACAGGGGCTGCAAAAGCGCCTCACTGATGATGGCCGAACCTGAAGCTGGCTCCGCTTGTGCGTTATCAGATTTGGACCTCGGAGGCCTGTCTTTATCCTTGCGACGTTTATGAACTCTGGTAGCCTGGACCGTATCCGACGACATTTTGTAGTTAAAAGCGCCTACCGAAGTAATGAAAAGCAAAATCGTACCTTCGCTTAATTGACGTTAATTGAATCTAGCACAAAACCGACAACTAGCTACGTCGTGGTCAGGGCCCAAGCAAGGAATACTGTAAGAATGAAAATCCTTATGAGGTATTTGCTTCCCACATGAAATACAATTATTAACTTTTTCTGACATCGGAGTGGAGCAAGAAAAAAGTTTCCCCAACGGGGTACTTAGCTTTGAGTGGAGAAGAAAGTCTTCGGACCGAAGTATATCAGTAAAATTTCGTCAGGAGTCCGCCGACCGGCAAATGCGAACTGCTATCACCGCACGGCAAGAAAGACTGGAGAAGATGGCGTCGGCTGTCAGCTTTATACTCCTGGCGCTCTGATGTCAGGGAGCATGACTGAACAGCCGACGCCGGACCCAGGCTTTGGGATTCTGGCCGACCGAGGGCTGCCTGCCGGCAGGGGAGAACCCTACAGTCATGACTGCAACAGTGAAACACGATGAACATCTGAGCTCTCAGAAAGTGTGTTGCAGGCAGGTATGAGTCTAGCACGGAGCAGCATTCTACCATCTCCAAGGATGATGCAACAATACCAGCAGAAAATAACTGGCTGGTTTCATTTCAAAGGGGTCCAATACTTGACAGCCTGGGAGGACATGGTTGACTGGCAATTTTACCAGAGATTTTCTTCATCTGTCACTTCTACGCTTTCAAATATTGGCAAAAACATTATCCACCCCTATAGTGACTTTGTTTAGGCACTGCCAAACAGACAAAAGTACAGTTTTGTACCTACCATAAATGTAGATGTTCGAAGATCCACATTGCTGCAGTCCTAACACTTGGGTAGTCCGCTGTCCCAGTTGGCCCGAATACCAAAGTATAAGGCTGACGTCGGTCAAGGCGCATTTGTCTGACATCAGGACGTCAGGGTACAAATGCGCATGACCGACGTCATATCCTCAGTCTTTTCTTGCCCCAGATGTCAGAAGACCCTAAAAAGATAAGGCCAAAACCCAAAAACACCAAAACACTCCTGTACCTAATATATGTACAATATATACAAATTTACAAAAAATAGAACCTCACCCACACAACCACCCCTAAACACAGAGGGGAAGGAGGGAGGAATTGGACTGCAGCAATGTGGATCTTCGAACATCTACATTTATGGTAGGTACAAAACTGTACTATGTTCTTCATCTCACATTGCTGCAGTCCTAACACTTGGGTAGAATCCCAAAGCAGAGGTAAGGGAGGATGGCTAAACTATAATGAAGCAGGAGCTGCCAAAATGCCCTGCAACACAGCAGTGGCAAAACCAGCCCTGGACTTAGAATAGAGAGGAAGGTGGTAATGCTTGGAGAAAGTATGCACTGAACTCCAAGTAGCTGCCTCCAAAATATCCTTAGTTGCCACCCCTTAGAAATGCTGTTGAAGTGGCAGTAGCCCTAGTGGAATGAGGCCTAATCCCAGCTGGAATCTCCTTGCCATGATGGGAGTAACAGAATGCAATGCAAAACCCAATCCACTTAGATATAGTTTGTTTTGACACAGGCTTGCCCTGAGAACTCAAAGCAAAAGAAACAAACAACTGCTGAGACTGCCTAAAATCCCTAGTCCTGCTTAAATAATAACGCAACTGCCTGTGTACATCTAAAGTGTGCAAAATCTTTTCCGCCCTATTTTGGGGATCTGCATAAAAAGTAGGCAAATGAATAGTTTGGTTTAAAGCCACACTAGAAACCACCGTAGGCATAAATGAAGGATTAGTACGTAATGATACCCTATCCGTATGAAACATCAAAAAGGCTCAACCGCCATAAGGGCCTGCAATTCAGAAACCCTTCTTGCAGAAGTAATGGCCAACAAAAAAGCAGTCTTCCATGACAAATATTTCAACTCAGCAGTAGCCGAGGCTCAAAAGGTTGTAGAGTAAGTTTCTCCAACACAAAATTGAGGTCCCAAGCAGGAGTAGGAGCTCTACGTGGGGGTCTTATATTCTTTGCCCCTCTAAGAAATTGCTTGAACAAAGGATGAGAAAACAATGGTGGGTCACAATCATAGTGAGCTGAAATTGCTGCAGCATGAATCTTAATGGAAGAGAAAGACAAACCTTTGTCCAATAGCTCAGTAAGATATTGAAGAGCCCCACTCAAATTAGGCTCAGAAACATCCAAATCCTTTGCTGCACTCCAAAATAAAAATCTCTTCCATTTTCTGCATACACTTTACGTGTACTAGGTCTTCTGGCTTCCATAATCACATTCAAAACTTGTTGAGGAAGTTGAGACCTGCTGTGGTTCAAAACAGAATATGCCAGGCTGTTAGATGAAGAGAGTGAAGCTTGACATTGAGTAGATGACCGTCCCTCTGAGACAAAAGGTGTGGAATTAAAGGTAAAGGCCATGGAGGCTTTCTTACCAGATTCCTCAGTAATGGGTACCAGTGTTGCCGAGGCCAATCCGGAGCTATCAAAATCATCCTTGGCTTGTCTTGTCTGACCTTTAGGAGTACCTTTGGGAGGAGAGGCAGAGGTGGAAAGGCATACACATGAAGATTTTCCCAACTGAACGAAAGAGCATCCACTTTCCAAGCTGTGTGATGAAACCTTTTCGTGCAAAACTTTGGCAGCTGGTGGTTTAGTGGAGAAGCGAACAGATCTATGTCTGGAGTTCCCCATGACACTGTCAATTTTTGAAATACATGAAGATCCAGTTTCCACTCGTGGGGATCCATGATTTGCCTGCTTAACACATCTGCTAAGGAGTTCTGTGCTCCTGGCAGAAACCTTGCCTGAAGAGTAAGCTGCAAGCTGAGCGCAGTCTCCCACAAAATCATTGTTTGCCTGCATAGAGGATAAGAATGTGTTCCCCCTTGCTTGTTGATGTACCACATGACAGTTGTGTTGTCTGTTAGAATCAACACCTGCCCTGGAAGAAGTAACTCCTTGAAAGCCATCAATGCAAACTGGACTGCTAACATCTCCTTCATGTTGATATGTAGATGCTGTAGTCTGGCAGGCCACTTGTCTTGTATCCACTTTCCATTCAGATGAGCTCCCCAAGCTATGTCTGAGGCATCTGTCGTTAGAATCTGACTCGCCTCTGGCGGGTCACAGAGAGTCCCTTGTTTAGGTGACATTCCTGAGCCCACCACAAAATTCCTTTTGAATGCAAGGTATTATTTGAATGACAGTGTCCAGATCCTGGCAGTGCTGTGTCCATACATTTTGAGATACCATTGTAGCTTCCTCATATGCAGTTTGGCATTGGGAAGCACCAGAATACAAGATGCCATGAACCCTAATGCTTGAAGGACTGTCCTTGCAGTCAGCACGGACTGATGAGATAGTTGATGGAAGTAAAGGGATAGACTCTTTTGTTTGTCCAGGGTTAAAAAGGCCATCTGGGCTGCTGTATTCAGTCTCACACCCAGAAAGCACATGTCTTGAGAGGGTACTAGACTGGACTTTATTTCGTTCACAGAATACCCCAGGCATCTTAGCACTGCTATCACATATTCCAGATGCTGAAGAAGCTCGTCCTTTTCTTGAGCCAGAATCAGACAGTCGTCCAAGTAAGGATAGATTTGTATTCCTTTTAGCCTGAAAAGCTACAACTGGAGCCAGAACTTTTGTGAATACTCTGGGCAGTAGATAAGCCAAAGGGCAATGCAGAGAACTGATAATGGGAATTTCCAGCTCGAAACGCAGATACTTCCTGCAACTGAGTCTGATAGGCACATGAAGGTAAGCCTCCTTGAGATCTAAAGTTACCATCCAGTGATCTTTGCCCAGCAGAGGTAAAAGCTGTTGTAACGTCAACATTTTGAACTTGGGAATGTCCAAATAAGTGTTGAGGATAGACAAATCCAAAATTGGTCTCCACGTGTTCCCCTTTTTTGGTACTAGGAACAGGCGAGAATAAAATCCTAGGCCCCTTTCTGGCACAGGAACCGGCTGAATGGCCCCTATCTGGAGCAACAGAGAAATTTGCTTGTGAGCCTCTTTTCTTTGTATAGGAGGAATGTCTGGCATGCCTTTGAAAGGAGGCAAGGTATGGAAATAAAACCTGTAACCGTGGTGACCGATATCCAATACCCATCTGTCTTGGGTAATAACACTCCAATTTTCTTTGAAAAGTGCCAGCCTTCCTCCCAAAGGTGCTGCCAGATGAGAAGGCTCTGGCAGCTGAAAAGGCAAGTCATTGGGTCTGCTTACGAAAGGACTGACCCCTGCCCTCACCAGAAGACTGGGCAGGCGAACTGCCTGTCCTAGGCCTAAAAGAACCTTGAGCTCTGCCCCTACCACGTCTAGATCTACCCCTAGACTGAGAATCATAAGAAGGATAAGTCCACCCCTTAGTAGGCCAATTTCTACTAAGCTTTGGAGGCTGAACCTGCAAAAAATCTTTAACAGTCTGCATAGACTTAGCCTTGTCCTCCATTTTCTTTAAAACTGCGTCCACAGGCGCACCAAATAACACATCAGATTGTAAAGGAGCATCTAAAATCCTTGTCTTTACATGTTCAGCTAAATTCTGATCCCTTAGCCAGGCGTGCCTGCGAAGAACAGAACCAGTGGCTGCCACCCTCGAAGAGGCCTGTACAGCATCAAAACCACATTGCAAGGAATGCTTACCCACCTGTTCAGAAACATGAACTAAATCCTGCAACTCTTTACACTCAATACCTTCCGCCAGAGCATCTACCTTAGACTTCAATTGTGAAAGGAGATAATTTTGGTATTTCAACATGTGAAACTGGCAATTCAAAGCCCTCATGGCTAAAGTGGAAGAAGTATACACCTTTTTCCCCCATCTATCCAAAGCCCTTGCCTCTTTATCAGAAGGAACAGGATTTTTAACAACAGAAGCCTTAAAACCTTTAGGGCCCTGAGAAACAGTTTCTGGGTCTGCCCTAGGACTCTTAAAAAGATACTTATGAGCTTCAGGCACCCTATAATACCTGTCCGGTTTAACTGGGGCAGGAGGCAAAGAATCAGGGTTCAGGGAAGCCTCTGCAAAAACATCCTCTACCACATCCAGAACAGGAGGTATAGCTAAAGGCCTATGCTGGGGTAGAAACAAAATTCCCTAAGCCTTTTCCTAGAATCAGAGAAATCTTGACCTTCCCATTTAAAATGCTCCCTCATGGAATGAAGAGTCTCTGAAAAAGAAAAATCCTCAGGAGGAGAAGCCGAAGGTGTAGAGTCATCTACATCAGAATCAGAATAAGGAGGAAACTCCTGCAAGTCTTCAGCCGAAGACTCAGAAGCCTCGAACACTGCTCAAAACTCTCAAGCTCAGGTTCCACCCTAGGCCTCTTATCAGGGGGGGGTATAGAACCTCTAATCATAGCAATCAAATCTTCTGCCATTTTAAGCATATGTTTCTTAGGCAGAGACCCTGAAGAACTAGGGAGACCCCCACTGAAGTTAACCCTGGCCTGCCTCTAGAAGGAGCCTTGGAAACAGAAGGGGAGGGCCTAACCACCTTAGGAAGGGAGGGGAGAACAGCTACCTGAGAAGCCCCTTCAGCCTGGCCTACCTCCTGAGAGGACACATCTTGTAACAGTAAAGTCTCCCCCTGAGAATCCAAAGGAACTTCTGGTAGAACCACCGGCTCCACCGAGCCCTCTAAAGAACCGACGTCTGGGACAGACGGTTCTTCCACCCTAGGCTTCGCTGCTTTGTCCTTGCGCTTTTTAGATGAAGCAGGCGTCGGAGCATCCGACGGCATGTTGTAATTACAACGCTTCCCAAAAACTAACCTGGCACAATCTAATCGTCTCTTAATAGTGCGTTTGTTAAATCTAGCACAAGAGCGACAGCCAACAACGTCGTGCTCAGGCCCTAAGCAAGGTATACACAATGTATGGTAATCTCTATGAGGTATCTGTTTCCCACAAGAAATACAGTTATTCACTTTTTCTGACATCCGGTTAAATACGGAGGCAAGAAAAAACCAAAATATTCCCCAACGGGGTACTTAGCCAACTTTGATTCGGTCTGAAACTCCGACTTCAGAAAATTTCAGAACGCCAACCTGCACTCGCAATACTGCTTCTGCATCGGACCATGCGGCAAAAAAGACTGAGGATATGACGTCGGTCATGCGCATTTGTACCCCGACGTCCTGATGTCAGACAAATGCGCCTTGACCGACGTCAGCCTTATACTTTGGTATTCGGGCCGACTGGGACAGCGGACTACCCAAGTGTTAGGACTGCAGCAATGTGAGATGAAGAACATCATTCTGTTACTCAAGACAAGCTAAAGGTGTTACTTGCTCAATGATAGGAGCCTCATATGGGAGAGGAAGATGACAAGAGTCAAGCAGGATAAATTGATTCCACAAATAAAACAGGACGGACTGGGATTACCCAATCTGAAGGGGTATTTTAAAGCTACACAGTTAAGGCTCATATACATAGCACAAGCAGAGAACTAGAATTCAAAGTGGAAAGGGATGATGCTGAAACAGGGGGGGAAACGCAAGAAACAAGGAAAGACTGGGATTTTGGATGGAGGCCTTTAAGGAGAACAATAATCATACAGAATATTACACCCATAAAGTAGCAGAAAAATTCTAAGAACTAAGCCAACATGCGAATCGAGAAAGGAGATTCTGCTGATAAGGATGAATGCAATTAGGGATATAGACAACAGGCAAAGAGGGCTGGAACTTATTGGAGAAAACTGGCAATGGAACCAAGGTACCGCGAGCAAATAACTAGAGAGGGAATGGTAATAGAATAGGAACAGGCCAAGAATTTATTTGGACTGCAGGTTAGAGACTGCCTTCCTTATCAAGGATGGATATCGGAATATAAGCAAAGAGAAAGAAATTTGGAGGGGGGTCATGAGTTTTCAGTAGAATCTAGTACAGAAGCTGCTATTAAAAAAGGAATAATTAGTATAGCATATAAAATACTGCATGACAACTATTAACACTCAGAGTAGATTAGAAAGGACTGTGAAGAGAGACTGCATAAGCAATTCACAAAGAAACAATGGGACGATATATGTATTTATTTACTTATTTTACATTTGTTAACCGGGATAGTCCAACTGGATACATGTCCATTTTCAGTAGAGGCCCGGGGAGAAAAACTACTAACACATATGCAAGACATACAATATATTTTACATGTTTCTAGTATATTCAGACAATATAGATGACCACATACTAATAACTCCTTCACAAAGACATATATAATGACCAATACATATACAAACAATAAATGTATGTTAAATATATATCTAGATTCACGTCATGCATCTGAATGTGGTATTGATAAGACTAAACAGTCCAGTCAGGAGATTAAGGCAAGAGTTATCGCAGGAGTGGGGTAGGACTGAGGTTAGTCTGGTGTGGAGCAGGGACATAACCATTTGTTGCCGAGATGGCTTTTGATAGATTTCTTAAAATTGGATAGAGAAGATTCCAGGGTAATGGATGAAGGCAGGGAGTTTCAAATTTTGGATATGTAAAATGAGTAAGGGGAGTCACCAGCATGGTTGTGCGATCTAGTAACTGTTAATAGTAACTTATCTGTGGAGCGGGACAGGAATACTGCTGAATTAGGTTGCTTAAAGCTGGTGTTTTATTTGGGTAGGAGAGCAGCTTATAAGTAATAAGTTGATTGTAGATTAATAAATTTGGCAGTTCAAGCCAGTCCAATTGTTTTAGGTAATGACAGTGATGCGTTCTAAAAGATGAGCTATTAGCAAATTTGGCTATTTGATTATAGCAGGTTGCCAGTTTGCTGGTTTCTGTTTTGGATAGATTTGTTAGGATTGGGGATGCATAAAGTAATGTTGAGAGCAAGTGAGTGTGAGCAATTGTGGTCCTAGCAGTAGGGGTCAAGTAGGATTTGTGTTTGTAGAGACTACCTAGCTTTCTGTGAGTGTTTTTAATAGCTAGATTAATGTGGCTATCAAACTTTAACTTGTTATCAATGGGGACGCCCAGTAGTTTTGCGTGAGATTAGAGTGTGATAAGTGGATCATTTTTAGAGTGAATATTGAAAGTGGTGGAAAGGCTGGTATTTTGTGAGGGGTGAAACAGCAGGATCTTGGTCTTTTTGGGGTTAAGAAAGAGGCCATTGTCAGTAAGCCAGTTTTTGACAGAGTGGAAATTATCCTGGGTTTTATTGTGTAGTTCTTGCAGGGTTGAGACACTGCATCTTATAGTGGAATCATCTGCATATTGGATAAGGCTAGTGCTATTTGCTGCTGAGTGGGGATTGTTTGTGAAAATTGAGAACAGCAAGGGACCCAGTATTGATCCCTGAGGTACCTCAAGAGTGACTGGTAAAAGTGGAGACACGTTATTGTTCCACCGTACTGCTTGATGCCTGTCCCTAAGATAGTTGTCGAACCAGGAGATTGATTGGTTGTCTAATCCTAGGTTTTTGAGGTGGAAGATGAGTTTGTCATGGCTAACCATATCAAAGGCTTTTGATAGGTCTAAGAAAAGGGCAGAAGTTTACTAATGTTCCTGTTATGGTTTATGGTATCTGTGAATGCTAACAGAGCTGTGGTGGTACTATGACCTGGACGGAAACCATGTTGAGTTGAAGATACAAGTTCCTGAATTATAAGGTGGGACATAAGTTGATGGTGGATGCATTTTTCTAATATTTTAGCCAGCGGAGATAGAATAGCAATTGGTCGGTATTTGGATATGTCACAAGAAGTGCCACCTTTGTGAAGAGGTATGATTATAGGCAGTTTTCCAAATCAGGGGCACTGCAGCTTCAGTAATTGATCTATTGATTAGTATAGAAACTGGTACAGCTATTTCTGCTGCTGCCAGTTTCAGAAAAATTCACTGGGGAGGGAATCTATTCCTAGTGTTGTGGGTTTCAGCTGGGATGATAGTTTTCTTATGTAGGAGATTGGGGTGGGTTGCAGTTTAAAAGTGGGCATGTAGTTAGTGGAGGTGGGGACAGCTGTTGTAGTGACAGTGAGACATTGTTGGGCTAGAGCTTGTACAGTTTCAGTAAAGAATGTACTGAATGATTCGTCTATGTTGTCTTTTGTTATACCAGATGTTGGGGGTGGGGTAATGGTTAATTTCTTAGGGTTATTCATGTGTTGGGTTTGATGGGTAATGAAGTAGTTTCTCTTGTCTTGGATAACTAGTTTTTTTGGTTAAATTCCTAATCTGTTGGTAGGCTTGCTGTGTACTAGGGCTTTTAGTAGATCTAAATAAGCAACAAAATCTACAAGATTTAGGATTTTTCTTGGAAATGTTTACATACATATTTCTGTACCCCAAGTAGACTCCAGAGAATTTTTTTCTCAGGTAGACAGCAAATGTTGGAGGTGTGACAGGGAAGAAAAAGGTACTTGGGAACATACTTTCTGCGAGTACAATGGGTTGGCAGACTTTAAGGATTCCCAGTGGGATGCACTGTCGTAGATGCTGGGTAGGTGGATTGGTGTGACGAAGGAGATGATATTTCTGAGATATGATACAGAATCGGAATTGCCTAGACATGGTAAGGCCTTGCCGTGTCGAATTATGGCGGCTGCCAAAAAAACAATTACTAGAAAATGGAAATCAAAATCTAAACCAACTATATTAGAAGTAGTGAATATAGTAACAGAGATAAAACAACTGGAATTGAGATCTTTACAAAAGGGTAGGGGCAAACTACACAGGAAAAATGGGAAGTGTGGGAATAATACATACAGGGGAGGAATGCTGTTTAAAAGGCAGGACTTAAATGAGCTATGTAAAGTTGGACTGAAAATGATTGGGTAGATTTTAAGTGATGTTTAATGTTTTCAACTGGGAGTTTGTCAGTATGGTTTGTAATGTAAAATGCTTTCAACTAGGACTGTGTAGGTGTGGTCCGTTTCCATTTATGTAAAATGTATGATTTTTATTAAAACTATCACAACATAAGCAGTGTTTCTTGTTCAAAACAAAAAAAAGGGGAGGGGGCAGGAGGAATTGAATAATTTATGAAATGTTTAGGTTATATGTTTATTAATACAATTTGATTACTTTTGTATAAATGCAAATTTGCCTGCATCACAAGTGATGATTCAATAAAGGTGTTTAAAAAATAAATAAATATGTTAGGAGCCTCAACAAAGAAATTCCACTCCTTTGATGCTCTCCTCACCCTGGAGAATACGGACTTCTGTGCAGTTACTGAAATATGGTCAAAGCCATGGAAAACACTCTTACAGTGCATGGCTATAATGCCTTTCATGCATTCCGACCACCCACTGAACATGAAAGAGCTAAAGATATCCATCTACATAAAAGATGAGCACACCTAAAGGCTGGTAACAACATGACATGCTTGAGCTACTCCATGTCCAACTAACCATGGAAAAAAATCTACACTCTTGCTAGCTACAGGTCCCCCACTAAGAACCAGGAAACCCACATATCATACCTGAAGTTACTAGAATCACTCACCATCCAGCCCAATACTGTACTCGTGGGCGATTTTAACTACCCCTCCATTTGATTTTAACTACCCCTCCATTAACTGGGAGGCATACACAACCATTAACTAACAAGAAAAGTGACCAAAACGGAGTGAAGCAGGAAAACAAATAAAACAAATCCAAATTTAATTCAAGGGTGTCCAGACAAGATACAAGCGCTTTCGCTTAAAAACCTTCTTCAGATACACAATAAAATCACCCATAAACCAAAGCAAGTATTTATACAATTTAAAAATGGCAACTAGACCAATCATCTGGTTCAATTAATTAAGAATTTTAAAGTTGCATAGTACACAGTAAAAAACTCCATGCACACATATATATTTATAAAATTCCAATCTAAAAAATGTATGCATAGATGAGTAAATAAATAAATAGATAAACAATCTTTCTCTAAAGAGCTCAATGTATATAATGATAAAAAAATAGAAGTTATGTTCTTACCATAACGTTCCATGTTAGTTGTCTTCTTCTCGCCTTCTTCTTGCTGGATGGGTTCGGAGCCGACCTCGGCTCCGACTCGGCCACTCTAAAAGCTCGAGAGTTGGTTCCACCGGCTCGAGGCTCCCCTTATATCCCACAATGCTAGGCGAGAGTTACCTCAGATCTCGTTTGTAAGCTAACCCCAGCTTATAAAAGTAACAGACTAACTGTAAAAAATAGTCCACCTCTAACAACAGGAAGAAAGAAGGGTGACCTACATCCTGAACCAGGAAATATGCATAATAGCATATGTCTAAGAAAGAGGTGGTAGAAAGAGAGGTCACAATCACAACTCCTCTAGGTCTGTCCAGGCCAGGGGGAAGGAGGGTGGGACGCAAGAAGAAGGCGAGAAGAAGACAACTAACATGGAACGTTATGGTAAGAACATAACTTCTATATGTTAAGTTGTCTATCTCGCCTTCATTCTTGCTGGATGGGACCGTCCCTAGCACCTTGTCCCGGTGGCCTAACGGAACAGACTCCTGAGAACAGTGGAACCAAAGTTAGCTCTATGCCTAGAAGCTAAATCCAACTTATAATGAGAAATGAAAGTGTGAGGAGTAGCCCAAGTAGCCGCTGCACAAATGGTGTCAATAGGCAGTCTGTCTTGGAAAGCTAAAGAAGTAGCCAAAGCTCTGGTGGAATGAGCCTTAGGTTTATCAGGCAGCTTTTGATGTCTAATCTCATATACAAGGGAAATCAATGATGTTAGCCATCTGGATAATGATACCTTTGAAACTGAAAGTCCCTTTCTGCTCTCCGCATAGGAGACAAACAGCTGATCAGATTTTCTGAACTGTTTAGTTCTATCCAAGTAGTACCTCAATTGACGGTGAACATCCAGGCAGTGTAATTTTTGTTCAGACCTATTGGAGTATTCTGGAAAAAAGACTGGTAGATCAATGGATTGATTCAGATTTGATGTCGAGACCACTTTAGGCAAAAAGGACGGGTTAGTTCGTAAGGATACTCTGTCCTTATGAAACAAAAGATAAGGACGACAGCTGAGTGCTTGAAGCTCTGAAACTCTTCTAGCTGATGTAATAGCTACCAGAAAAAGAGTTTTCCATGATAATAATTTTAAAGAACAGGAAGCTGCAGGTTCGAAACGGGGAAGAATCAAAGAAGCAAGAACTAAATTTAGGTCCCAAGGAGAAGGAGGATTTCTTATAGGAGGTCTGAGAAGAAAAACTCCTTTCAAAAAGGCTTTGCAGAGTTTGTGGGACATTAGGGCAGATTCAGAAATACCCACATGAAAGTTAGAAATAGCTGCCAATTGAACTTTAAGTGTAGAGGAGATGCACCTGCATGGAAGAGTTCAGCTAGAAAATCAAGGACTAGTTGGATGGAAGCGGTGAAAGGATCTATGTCCTTTCCTTGTGCCCAATATGAGAAGCGTTTCCACTTACTCAAATAAATCTTTCGAGTGGAAGATTTATGGGAAGCTATCAATATATCTCTAACAGAGTGAGATAATTGAGGAAGCCTGGCTAAGGTTGGAACTGGAGGAACCAAGCAGTGAGGTTCAGAGAGGGGAGGGAGCGATGAAAATGACCCGACTGATGGATCAAAAGATCTGGAACTAGGTCCAGATTCCACGGTCGCTCAAGAGAAAACTTGATGTAGAAAGGGGAACCACACTTGTCGAGGCCAGTAAGGAGCAATGAGGATCAATGAGGCCTTCTGAGCGATAGCTTTCTGTATTACTTGAGAGATCAGTGGGAAAGGAGGAAATGCATACAGAAGTCCCCGGGCCAAACTTGGACTAGAGCGTCTCTGCTGGGTTGGCCTGGTAAAGGGAATAGAGTGAAATATTCTCTGCACTTGCTGTTTTGGGGAGTAGCAAAAAGATCGCAGCAAGGCTGACCCCACTTGAGAAAAATTTCTCTCACTACAGAGTCTTTCAGAGACCACTCGTGAGGCATGAGAATAGCTCTGCTCAACTTGTCCGCAATATGATTGGACTTCCGGGATGTGCGTTGCTATCAGAAAACGCTGAGAAGAAATCGCCCATTGCCACAGTCTGAGTGCTTCTCGACACAGGGGGTATGATCTGGTTCCACCTTGTTTGTTGATGTACCACACTACAGACATATTGTCTGTCTGGATTGCAATTGTTCCCAAGGGAAGAGAGTCTTGAAGGGCTTGCAACGCTAAAAGCACTGCTCTCATCTCCAGAACATTTATGTGCAAGTGGCATTCGTTTGGTTGCCATGTGCCCTGGACTGTCCTGCCCTGATAATGCCCCCCCCACCCGATCAGGGAGGCATCCGTTGTCAGTGTAGCAACCGGAGGAGGTGGAACAAAGGGTCTTCCCGACAGGAGCTGGGGGGGAAGACATCCACCACATGAGATGCTTTTTGCACGCTTGCGTGATCACAATGGTGTGAGACATTGGAAGTTGCTGGTATGACCATTGAGTAAAAAGCATCCACTGAAGGATCCGCATGTGGTATCTGGCTAATGAAAGGAGAGGTATGGCCGCTGCCATAATTCCCAACACCTTTAGAACTAACCTGGCTTTGATTCTGTTGTTGTTGAGAAGGAGTGATACCAATTTGTGAATGTCTGATATTCTCTGATGAGTTAGCCTTGCAGACATGTTTATCGTATCTAGATATGCGCCTATGTAGGTAATAGTACGACAAGGCGACAAAACAGACTTTTCGCAATTTATTGAAATACCCAGCTTTTGACAAACGCGAAAAGTGTAATCTCTGGCAATCAGAAGGAGATGCTTGGTGGGAGCTGTGAGGAGCCAGTCGTCCAAATATGGAAACACCTGGAATCCTTGTCGTCTCAGGTGAGAAGCTACCACTGCCATGCATTTGGTAAACACCCGGGGGGCAGTGGTGAGACCAAAGGGCAGGGCCCTGAACTGAAAATGACTGGTTCCCAGCCTGAAGCGGAGGAATCTTCTGGAGCGTCTGTTCATCTTTATGTGATAGTACGCATCCCGAAGGTCTATAGAGCACATCCAGTTTCCTTTGCCCAAAAGGGGAAGGATGGATTGCAGCGTGACCATCCGAAATCTTGTTTTCTTGACTGATTTGTTCAAGACACTGAGATCCAAAATTGGTCTCCAGTCCAGGAACTAAAAAGAACCTTGAGTAGATTCCGGATCCTTGCTGGTCTGCTGGAACTGGCTGAGTTGCTCTTTTTGCAAGCAGTTTTGAAATTTCCAAAACTGCTAGATCCCTTTGAGCGGTGGAACATCTGGAAGGGATTTTTGACTGGTTTGGAAAGCGAAGAAAGGGGATAGAATAGCCTTCGGAAATGATGGACTGTACCCATTTGTCTTGAGTCAGGGATAGCCAGGCTTCTGGGTACAGTGACAATCTTCCCGACTGCTTCGAAGATGGGCAGTCGGGCAACACCTCAGGGATGCTGAAAGGGCTTGTCAGGAAGGCTTCCCGATTGCCCTGGTTCTGCGGACCCCCTGCCCCTAGGGGCGTCTACCATTGTTATTCCCACCTCTGCCTCTGGAGGGAAAACGACTCTGTGCGTCAGGCGAAGTCCCTTGAGATTGTTTACGGAACCACATCTTTCCACCCTTCTAGCCTTTGGGGTAAGGCCTGGAAGGAGTAGAAAAACGGACTCCGACGGCAGAAAGGGTCTTGCCATCAGTCTCGCACCTAGTCAAGGTTTCTTTCACTTGAGGACCAAAGAGAGATGATCCATCAAAAGGGGAGTTCGTGAAAGACGTCTTGAAAGGGTCCGCAAAATTGCATAGCCGCATCCAGGCATGCCTACGTAAGGCCACACCTGTCCCTGCGGCTCTGCTCGCTCCATCAGCCGCGTAAGAAAGAAGGCATGGAGGAGTTGGTTATGGAATTAAGGGTAGCCAGCTGCGTGTTCATCTTATCTTGGAAACCCGCAGCTGTAGGATCCTTTAACATTTCACTCGCTTCCTTGATCAAGTCTCTTTGAAGACGAGTAAAATGGCACAGGTAGTTCAGCGAACGCATGGTAAATGTCGCTGACGAGAACATCCGCTTCCCGTACCTATCCATGGACCTAGATTCCTTGTTAGGTGGATGGACAGGTACTGAAGGATCAGCTAGCTCCTTCTTTGTGGCAGCAGCTACCACCATAGCATCCACAGAAACTCCTTTTGTTAAAAATTGTTTGTCTGCTGGAGCTGTTAGAGGGTCTCCTGGGAGTGGGGTCCACTGAATCAGGAGCCGTCCATGCCTTCTTAGCAACCACCTGCATGAGGGGGTCGAAGGGGGGGGACACCCAAGAGGTGGAAGGACGAGAGCCAAACGCCTCAAGATACACAGATTCGTCCTCCGAAGGGTTGAGGGCTGGCCAATTTCCCCTCTGTTTCAGGATCTCCAGAATGTCTGCAAATGAGACATCTTCAGAAGGGGAACGGGGGGAACCCTCAGAATCATCCAAATCTGTGTCTGACGTGATGGACTCAGGTGAGTCAATGTGTTTCCTCTTACACTTCCTCTTCCGAGGGGGCTCTTCTGCCAAATCAGGAGAGGCCTCGAAGAGGATGAAATCCCACAGGGGCCCCTGAGGAGCTGGCTCTCTGCGGTCCGGGATGAGGGAGTGAGTCGACTTAGCCTGAGGCACCATAGAGGGAGGGGCGGATGGAGCCGACTGTGGAGTAGAGCCAGGCTCTAACACACTCCGCATGACCTCGAATGCACCCCGTCAGGCAGAGCCAGAGGTCCCCGCCCGAAGCTAAGAACCCCCCTCGGCACCGACAGTGATGGCTCCGAGGCCGATGTCGGAGCCGAACTCACCAGCGCCGAAGCACCGAGAGGGAGAGGGGGTCGGACAAGGGTCCGATGCCACTCACCCCCTCGGAGCCGACGAGGGAAGTCCGGCGCCGAGATTCTTCCAAGGAAGAAAACGGAGCCGACGACGGAGCCGAAGACAGTTGTATCGGCTCCGACGCAATCACAGTCTCGGTTCCGACACGACCCGGCTCCGAGCTCAAGAGAGTAGAAGGAGGAATATGTTGATGGACCGGGGCAGGCATCGACTGATGAGTCGGGCTCTGAAGCATCTGGGCCAGTGCCTCGGACTTAAGTAGTCGACTCACTACCCTCTGAAGGTCATGATCCGACAGCCTCGATGACCTAGAGGAGTGAGATCTTTGGCTCCGTTCAGACAGCAGGGGAGATCCTGGAGCCGAATGAACGGAGCCAAGAGATGGTGACCTGGACCTCTTCCTAGTTGTCGGCTCCGAAGGTCTGGTCGGAGCCGACACGGAACTTCTACTACCTCGGCTCCGGCCGAGCCGAGGGGGCCACAGAAACTGTGGACTGAGACTTATCGGCTCCAGCCGGAGCCGATGAAGGCAAAGGTTGAGAAACCTTAGGTCTCGGCTCAGTAGCCGGAGCCGAAGACCTAGATGCCTTAGAGGGCTTCCCTGTTGAAACAGACAGGGAATCCTCTGGCTTGAGTAAGCCTCTAAGAATCAATTTATTCTTTCTTTCCTGCAGGACCCTGGGGCTGAAGCCATGGCACACAGCACAGGAGTCCTGCAGGTGCAAAGGCCCCAGACAATAGACAGAAGTGTGAGCGTCTGTCAGAGACATTTTCTGACAGCACGCATCACACTTCTTGAATCCGGAGGCCTTTGCTTTAGACATTTTTATCTGAACAGGTGTACACAAACACGCACACAAACACACTAGTTACACCCTGTCAGATTAATTATAATAAAAAACAGTACTAGTAATTTAACTAAAATAATACACACACACACTCCACTAGGGGAGGAAAGGCCTATAGGCCCAAGGGAAGAACCAAAGGTTCTTGAGGAAAAGAACGGAAAATTTATGGAAGGGAATAAAAAGTTTTCTAAACTACACTAAACTAAGTAAATATATTAAATTAAAGGGGTTTTTAAAGACTAATTTCAAGAAGAAATAGTACTCACCAAGAACCGGTAGAAACAACCAACCTCGAAGCTGTAGCGGCAAACGAGATCTGAGGTAACTCTCGCCTAGCATTGTGGGATATAAGGGGAGCCTCGAGCCGGTGGAACCAACTCTCGAGCTTTTAGAGTGGCCAAGTCGGAGCCGAGGTCGGCTCCGAACCCATCCAGCAAGAATGAAGGCGAGATAGACAACTTAACATCTTATGATTTATAAACCCCTATAATACTGAAACAAACTATTTTGCTTAAGCAGAGACCGCTCATTTGTTATTCCTACGTCTCTTAAGAAGTGGCTTGATGGAGGCTCGTTCATTCAATCCCATGCCTCTATCTGCTCTCAATTTAACTATCCAATTACTTTCTATACTTTCTGTATAATTCCTAATATCACCTTCACGCACATTGGGAGTAACAACTGCTAAGGCTTTAAATAAGAAATTATGTGTATTACCATGTTGAGCTATATGTTTAGCTAAGGCATTATGATCAGAGCCTTTCTTAATGTGGTAAATATGCTCACGTATCCTGTCCCTAAACTTCACCTTCACGCAGATAGATATTAGGACTTATACAGAAAGTATAGAAAGTAATTGGATAGTTAAACTGAGAGCAGATAGAGGGATGGGATTGAATGAACGAGCCTCCATCAAGCCACTTCTTAAGAGATGTAGGAATAACAACTGAGCTGTCTCTGCTTAAGCAAAATAGTTTATGTTTCAGTATTATAGGGGTTTATAAATCATAAGTTTTTTATCATTATATACACTGAGCTCTTTAGAGAAAGATTGTTTATTTATTTATTTACTCGTCTATGCAGAAATTTTTTTAGATTGGAATTGTATAAATATATATGTGTGCGTAGAGTTTTTTACTGTGTACTATGCAACTTTAAAATTCTTAATTAATTGAACCAGATGATTGGTCTAGTTGCCATTTTTAAATTGTATAAATACTTGCTTTGGTTTATGGGTGATTATATTGTATATCTGAAGAAGGTTTTTAAGCGAAAGCGCTTATATCTTGTCTGAACACCCTTGAATTAAACTTGGATTTGTTTTATTTGGTTTCCTGCTTCACTCCGTTGTGGTCACTTTTCATTTTATTTTGTTCATATCGCTAACCTGCATACGGAGTGTTTACTGGACTTTTTGGCAGTTTTCTTTTTGCTGTTTGCTCTTATCATTACTTTAACTGCCTTTGTCTGGAGTGGGACTACTTTAGATAGCATGTCTAACACCATGGAGAACATTGAGCTTGACTATACCCCTGAGAAAAGAGGGAGCATTGGTGAAGCGCTGCAGAAGCGCTTCTTTGAGTATCTAGACTGCCCGAGGAGTACTTCCTGGCAGTTTGAAATGATTGTGCCTGAAGATGATGTCAGTAATGCGACAGCTAACATCGAGAGACTGCAGAAGTTGTTAGACGAGCTGCAAAAGGATTTTTACAAACTAAAGAGATTGCAGATGCAACGGCTACACCTACAATATTGTTTGGACAAAAAGATTGTTCCTAGGGGGCTACGTATTTTTAATATGCCCAGCCAAGGAGCACAATATCTGTAATTACTATCTCGTTGGCAAATGATTAATCTAGAGGTAAGCAAGCAGCACATGCAACTTTTAATAGAATTTTTTCTACCTGAAGAGACTCAGCTCATAGACTCGATTAAGAATAAGCAACAGTATATTTTTGATACCTTTTCTAGCAGTATGATACAACCACTTTTTTGAAAGTCTTTTGGATAGCGTTCTGGCCTTTGAGCGCAAGCTATCGCATCAAAAGAAGCATAAGATAATGAGAGACATTAACGATTTTAAACTGGGCCAAGTGTTTATGTGGCCCAGGCGTGGTGAGACAGTGAACTCTGAGAATGTCTCTACAACTAATTCTAAAAGACATTATTGTTGGTACGAATGATGGTTGAAATACATGTATTAGTAAAAAGAATGTCAATGGTGCTGTGAGTCATGATAATGAATTGTTAGTAGTATGACACACAGATGTTACTGTTATATCTCACAATAAATCAGTGGATAAAATAGTCACCGAGAAAGCACCTATTGAGGTTGAAGTATTGCATGATAATAACCGAATAGATACAATTCAAGCTGAAATGGATACTATATCCAAGATAGGGAATTTATATCCAGAGGTACGAGTTGTTAAAGACCAATCTTCTCATACCCCTGTAACAACTGAGGTTGTTGTCAGACCTAAGATAACACAGAGCTTGTCTGAGGGTCCTCGTGAGTTAGCGGATGGACTCCCTTTTCCCCTGCCAGTAACAACAGACAAGGGGAACAGACGGACACGCTCTATGAGTCGTGGTCGACAAAAAAGGAAACTCTCAGGCGAATACCTACCCCACCAGACCATCAAGAAGATGTGGGGGATGGGCATGAATCACTAATTTGTAATATTTCGTCATATATTTTATCACAAGTGGAAATCAACCTGTTGAGTAAAGGTTTAAACTTTATTCCTAGTATTCATAGTAACCTGACCGATTCAGTCACAGATCTTAAAATCTTTTGCAGAAATATTATGTTAAAAATGCTATATGGCAGACAAGAAGCTGAAATTGATAACATACAGAATAGGAAGACAATTTTAAAAACCTTAGTCAATTTGTTCCATATAACCATCCTTTGATTGAAGCATATCTGAAACTCACTGAGGAAGAGTTGCATAAATACTATGACACCTTGAACATGAACAAATATAGTAGAAG
This sequence comes from Protopterus annectens, assembly GCF_019279795.1. Lineage (NCBI taxonomy): Eukaryota > Metazoa > Chordata > Ceratodontiformes > Protopteridae > Protopterus > Protopterus annectens. Next base: position 407,256,692 of record NC_056732.1, read on the forward strand.
AAATAATCTTAGCTATAAGGAAAGACAATGCTTGAAAAATCTGCAGTCCGAATCCTCCATTATAATCAGGCCAGCTGATAAAGGAGGCCGGATAGTTGTCATGAATACTTCTCATTACACTGATTCCATGAATAGACTCCTTATGGACAAATTTTATAGAATAATAAATAGAGATGAAACACATGATACCATGAGATATGTTATGAACACTCTATTCGATATACATCAAGGAGGCATTATTAATAAGGAATTGCTTGATTATTTGTTGATTGAAACACCACTTATACCATCAATACATGGCCTCCCAAAGATCCACAAGGACATCTGTGATCCCCCAATGAGGCCAATAGTTGCTGGGGAAGGATGGTTCATAGGTTCATACTAGGCTATCTGCCCTAGGGCATTTATAAGCCTAGTCAGAGTTGTGTGGCTTTCATCCCCCCTTAGGTTGAAGAATACTATACCCATTAGTTTGCCGTGCCTCTGTCCAGCAGTGATACAGAGATGATCCCCGGGGTAAACCTACGATCTCCCATCCACTGGTCAAGATTCCTCTTGAACAGAGCCAGCGAGGTGCTCTGTCTCACATGGACCGGGATTCTGTTCCACAGCATTGGGAGTCTCTGGGTGATGAATCTGTCCCTCCAGCACGTCCTATTTATATCCGTGTTGAGGTTCAAGTCTCTTGCTCTTGTGGCTCTGGTGGATTTGGATTTTTTGAGGTGGAGCATGTCCATTAATTCCGGGTTGGACATGGCCTTGTATGTCAGGCACAGGTCACCTCTGGGCAGACGGTATGCGACTGAATAGAGCTGGAGTTTCTTCAGTCGGGCAGCATATGGCATATTTTTGAGCCCCTTTATCCTTTTGGTGAGGAACTTTTGGGGTCTTTCCAATTGCTGCAGGTGTCGGGTAAGATACATTCCGAATGGGGCATTGTACTCAATCACTGGTCTGATAAGTGAAGAGTACAGGGGAACAATGACCTCCCTTGATCTGGGATGTGAATCGCTTCATAATCAGGTGGGCAATGTAGAAGGTCCTCCTAACCACTTTGGCAATGTGAGTGTCAAAAGAAAGGTTACTGTCAACTTGGGTCCCCAAGTCCCGGATAACCTCTTCTATGCTTAATGGATTGCCACCTGTGTGGTAACTTGGGGTTACCTTGTTTTTACCAAAGGGTATGACTATACATTTTTTGGCGTCTAGCTTAAGGCCATGGTTCTGGCACCAGTTATCTGTTTCTATGAGACCTCTCTGACGGATATCTGTATCTGATGGATTTTCAACTATGGCACCCAGTTTGCAGTCATCTGCAAACTTCAGCCACAATCCTCCTATGTTTGCCTGCACTTCTGAAAAGTAGATGCCGAACAAGAGGGGGCCCAGGACTGAGCCCTGTGGGACACCGCTTGTGACCGGCTTGGAGTCTGACATGGCACCAGCAACTCTAACCCTGTGGGTTCTGTCCTTGAGCCAGTTTGCAACCCATCTTGTGACATGGGTTTACATTTAAGCTGGTGAGCTTTTCTATGATACCCGAGTGGGGTATTGTGTCGAAAGCTTTTGCAAGGTCAAGGTAGGCTGTGTGAACTGCCTTACCCTCATCAATGGCCTTGGTGACTGTTTCAAAAAAGTCAGCCAAGTTCAAGAGGCATGATCTGCCCTTGACAAAGCCGAATTGGGTAGGATCCAATGTCTGTAGGTCCCCTATGTCTTTATTTATGAGTTCCATTATGATCCTCTCCATAGCTTTGCAGACCAGGCTTGTTAAGCTTATGGGGCGGTAATTACCAGGGTCCGTAGAAGCACCGCCTTTGTGGAGTGGGACCACGGTTGCCGTACGCCACACTTTGGGTAGGTATCCTGTGGTAAGGCTAAGATTAAACAGCAGCCTTATGTGTGGGTTTAGTTCCTCATTGAGTTTGTGTAGCACACAGCCGGGGACACCATCCGGGTCACAGAGCGTCATGGGTCACAGAGCGTCTATCTATATATGTAGAGAAACACACGAGACCCATATTGAATCAAAATAATTTTGTATTGAAAGATTCGAAACAATTTCTCACGGATTTATATGAATGTTTGAGTGACATCAGGAACATAGATGAATTGGTTTTTGTAACTTTTGATGTGCAATCACTTTTTACTATAATACCAAATGAGTTAGGTGTTTCCTATGTTTCTGAATATTTAGAGAAACATAGTGAATATTCTGCAGTACATAGAGAACTTATTGCCCATTTTTTGGAATTAGTGTTGGAAAATAACTTGTTCAGGTTTCAAAATAGGATTTATAAGCAACTAGATGGGGTGGCCATGGGTACCCCTTGTGCCAATAGTTATGCGAACATGTTTTTGGCACATTGGGAAGAGACCACCCTGTTTCAACTTGTGGATTTCAAGAAGCATGTCAGGTTTTATCGACGTTTTGTCGATGACCTTTTTTTGCTATGGGATGGTAACATACAGGCATTGGATATGCTTTTGTTTAAAATGAATAATTTAACTGAATTTCTTAGGTTTACCATGAAATCTTCACACAGCAAGATTGTTTTCTTAGACCTTTATATAGAGAAATTAACATGTGGTGCGATAAATACTGGAATATATAGGAAACCATGCCATGCCAACACTTTCTTACTGAGATCCAGCATGCATCCCACCTATGTTTTTAGGAACATCATAAAAGGCCAAGGTGTCAGGGCTTCTAGGATGAATGCTGTTGATACAGGTTTTGTAGAAGAACTATCAAGCCTCAAAATGAAATTATTAGAGAGAGAGGATATAAATCTAGTGAGATTGATGAACAGCTAAATATAATTCCAAATTTGCGGTCCGATACAGCTGCCCCTTATTTTGGACCTGCTATGACCAATCATGGGACTGACATCAAACCTATATATTCCCTTGTTAAATTTCCAACCTATTATACCTCAGATCATATGGAAATCAGAGGTATTATTTGTAGATATTGGTCAGTTTTACAGACAGATGAAAATATAAGTGAGATAAGTTGGTGAGCAACCTCGATTCTTATACAGAAATAAGAAGAATCTGAAAAGATTGTTGTGCTATCCTAAAGAACTCACTCCTAGATCTGAAGATGCACATACGGAACCATGTGGACAGTGTAATTTTTGCCAATATATAGATACCAGTAGTGAGTTCCTGCATCCAGATATGAACAAGACATTTAAGACGACAGTTTCAGCTAACGGTTTGACCACACATTTAGTGTATTTAGCTACATGTCAACTATGTTTATCCTTTTATGTTGGTAAAACCAACAGACAGTTTAGGGACAGGATACGTGAGCATATTTACCACATTAAGAAAGGCTCGGATCATAATGCCTTAGCTAAAATATAGCTCAACATGGTAATGCACATAATTTCTTATTTAAAGCCTTAGCAGTTGTTACTCCCAATGTGCGTGAAGGTGATATTAGGAATTATACAGAAAGCATAGAAAGTAATTGGATAGTTAAATTGAGAGCAGACAGAGGCATGGGACTGAATGAACGAGCCTCCATCAAGCCACTTCTTAAGAGACATAGGAATAACAAATGAGCGGTCTCTGCTTAAGCAAAATAGTTTATGTTTCAGTATTATAGGGGTTTATAAATCATAAGTTTTTTATCATTATATACATTGAGCTCTTTAAAGAAAGTTTATCTATTTACTCATCTATGCATACATTTTTTAGACTGGAATTGTATAAATATATATGTGTGCGTAGAGTTTTTTACTGTGTACTATGCAACTTTAAAATTATTAATTAATTGAACAAGATGATTGGTCTAGTTGCCATTTTTAAATTGTATAAATACTTGCTTTGGTTTATGGGTGATTTTATTGTATATCTGAAGAAGCTTTTTAAGCGAAAGTGCTTATATCTTGTCTGGACACCCTTGAATTAAATTTGGATTTGTTTTATTTGGTTTCCTGCTTCACTCCTTTTTGGTCACTTTTCATTTTATTTTGTTCATATCGCTAACCTGCATACAGAGTGTTTACTGGATTTTTTGGCAGTTTTCTTTTTGCTGTTTGCTCTTATCATTAACTAACAAGGCCCAAAGATTTCTTGACTTTGTAAATTCAAAATGCCCTAGAGCAGCTGAGCTGCACTCCCAATCTGAGAACAAATATCCTAGATCTGGTATTCATGAATATGAGACGGTGCTCCCCCCCCATCCCCCCAGTGTTATGTCCTCACTAGTAAGATCAGATCACAAAGTAGTCTCCCCTGAAATAGAGGTAAAACTAAGTCCACCCACCTAACTCCAAAAACTAAAAGCTTCTCTAAGGTAAATAACCCCCTATTAAGTGATAGCATAGCTAGTTTCCAAGGATGGAGTAAAAGAAAACAGATGTAAAGATGAGAATGGGGAAGAAATTAAGGGCACAGCAAGGAAAGGAAGGCATGAGTGGAAGGGAAAAAAACGAAGGGAGAAGTGACTACAGGGACAAAGATTACAGAAACAATGTAATGTTGCTAGACCATATAAATTATGTGCAAGGGGACCCAGTCACAGCTACCTGTAAATATGGAAAGCAGTGTGAGAGGTTGATAGCCTTAGACTTTTCCATTGAACTGTATTCTGTTTCACCCCACACCACCTTAGCAATGGGCATTAATCCCAACACCGCCCCTTTGCCCAACCCTAAACCTTACCTTAAGGAAAAACCTTTTCTTAACACTGCCACAATTGAGATAAATTTGGAAGGGTTTAGTGTGAAGATCAGGAGAGGAAGCAGTTTTCCTTTATCTTGTGGAGGTTGATATTTAGAGTGCATTTGATTTTTCTGTACATTAGAATTTTATATGAAATTATGTTCGAGAGCGTCTTCTGTGTGGAGACATGCGTGAATGGGCGTACCTTTGTTGAAGGTTCTGCGTCAGAGCCCGCAACTCGGCATGTAAAAAAAAAAAAAAAAAAATCTACTGCCAATCATTAGGGATCGGAGTTCCGTTGTGGCAACCCCTAACCAGGAAAAGCCGAAAGACACAACAACATTATGTTCGATTATACAGAATACAACAGACACAAAATACATCATTCGCACCACTTGTACATGTATACAAACATATACACTCACACCAGCATAAGGATGCACACCATCCATTTAGCCATACTCATGAATCACAGCAAATTCCTAGCTAGGCAAAGGAGGGGATACAGAAGCAGACTGCCAAGCCTTTCTTCTTACAAACAGTGCACAACCACCTAAGGACAACTTAAAAGTCACCAATCTACCTACCACATTTTGGAATGTGGGAGGAAGCCAGAGCATCCAGAGAACATTTAGGCAAACACAGTGACAACATGCAGACTTCGCAAAGAAGGCTGCTCAGCTGAGAACCCTCCATACCTTTGCAGTGTAGCAATTACCATTTTTTAAGCAACAATGCTTCAAAAACAAACACCCCAAGAAACTGCAATCTTCTACTGTTCTACCTGCTCAACAAATCACAACAAAAACAGGAAGCCCAGAAGTACATTACCTTGTCAAATGGCCGCATCATACGTTAAAGGACATAAAATCAAGAACTAAGACAGAGAACAGTGAACCCCAAAACAAAAGACAACCTTATATCATAAATAAAACTACAGGCACTGTACCACAGAACATGAGGCCAAAAATACATAAGTATTGCAGGACACAAAGTGAAGAGTATACATATGTTTAAGCAGACATTGTCTGCCAGTAGTGGTGCCCCCCCCCCCACCCCAAGATCAGCAGAACACACGAAAAAACAGCCATACTTGAATTTTCACTGGGTAATATCTCAAACTTCCTATAATGAAGACTCTTGGAATATACATAAAATAATTAAGGGCACACAATATCAGCTACATGGCCTCTGAACATCCATAACTTTTTACAAACGAATAAAACCAAACCCCATCAGCTGTACACATACAAGTTTGGCCTATTTGTTGTCCCCATAAGTGTTGTTTTTTTTTAATTAAACACTACACTTTAGAAAGACAGAGCTTAATAAACATTTGTAGGCACAACAATCATCCCATGGGCCTCCATTACAAGATGTTTAACATAAAGGGAGGTTGGTATAATGGTTAAGGTGTTTACCTTATAGACACAAGGTGCAGGGTTTAATTCTCATATGGGATAACTGGCTAGGCTTAAAATGGCATACAAGAGCAGTTGGCCTAGTACTTATTTTTTTTGGGAGGGTGGCCTAATGGTTAAGGTGTTTGCCTTACAAACACAAGGTGCAGGGTTGGAGTCTCACAAGGGATAATTGGCTAGGCTTAAAATGGCTCACAAGGGCAGTTAGCTTAGTACTAACCTATGTTTCAACACAGTGAAAACTGTAGCGTAACTGGGGTTTTTTCTTTGCAGTTGTTGCAAAATGTTTGACTTCTTGTACCTTTTTTACTCCCTAGGGTAGTTCAGATAATGAAGTTGTTCGGATAATCAAACATATAATTAAACCGGATAAAAAAACTTCGAAAAACTTTGTTTTTTTTCTGCAAGCAGAAATACACATTTCAACCATTCAGCGATTATCGCTTTTTCCACACACAACCTGGCTATGAGCTCAAAAACACGCTCAAGCAAACACATATGTTTACATATTCAGATTTTTATGATTTTTCCTACCCGAAAACTTTGTAAGGTTGGTTCTGATAAGTGACACTTCAGATAATCAACTCTCTACTACTGTACACAAATATACATACATGTGTGTATGTGTTTTATATAAATAAATACATACACATATATACACGCATGCAAACACACGTAAGCATACATGTATATATATATATATATATACCCACACATTATATATCACACACAAACAGATGCATGTTAGTCTCCCAAAACCGTGAATGCTCCAGAGCATGAAGCAAAAAAAGACTGAACTAAAAATACAAATATACGCACACGTTAATGTAAACGTAGAAGAAACCATGTGCGCATATACTCTAACTTAGAAACGAGGTCCATTCCCGTCATGGTATTAGAAACCCCAAGGGTTTGGAGAAATTAAACCATAGTAAACCAAAACCACAACTGGACATCAATAAACCTTGTACTCAGTCTACCAACTTGCACTTGTGCATAGCTTACTTCCCCCACCCATTGTGCATAGCTTACTTCCCCCACCCATAGTAACCATATTAAAACATCTAACACAAAACATATTTGTTAAGAAGGCATCACTCAAACATGCTAATAAGTGACTTAAATATTAATGCAGGTACTGCTCCCAGCCACCCTCTTAATAAAATACTTTTGTCCCACGGTTTGATACAGCCAAAGAATCTACAAGGTCCAAACAACAGGAGTAAAAAAAAATATTCTCAACCTAATTATAACCAGCTTGTTAAGTATTTATTTATTAGCATCTATTTATCAGAATAGTCTGACTGGGCACAAAGCCCCTTTACTAGGGAGGCATGTGAAGAAAAGCTCCACAAAAAACACCCTTTGTAAATGATGTATGTAATGGTAAGAAAGAGAAGTCTAAAAAAAAAAAAAAAAAAACCCTACAACTCTCAGTTAATGGTTAGAAGAAAGCAGATGTTAATCAATGAGTACTGGGTCCTTACTATTAAAAACCAAGAAAGAAACAAAATAAACACATTGAAACAAATATATACATATTTATATATATACACACACACACACATATATATATATATATATATAGATATATAGTTATCCAGTTTGTTTTTAGATGAGAGGTTATGGTGTGAGTTGAATTGGCTAGCAATGCTTTCAGCAGTGATTCCTTAAAGGAAAAATGAGATATAAAAAAGTGAGTGTACTATCAAATATTCTGAGCAATCACTGTCCAGTTCTATTTGATCCTCTAAAGCAAAGAAACCACCTTGTATCATCTACCAACATGGAAACTTTTGAGACAAACTGAAGACTCTCTCCTCCCAATGGTATAAAGGAGGTTAAAGGAGCAGAAATGCCCTTGGCTTTCATAACAACTAAACTACTTATATCCATGAATGCAAAAGCAACTCTCCCACAGCCATCCACTTGAAAGAATTAATCACTTTGAACACCTCCCAAGCCCCTGCGTACACTTAAGGACAAGTACTAGAACTTGTCAGAGATTTTGGATACATGATTAGGATTAATAAGACCCTTATGGTAGTAAAGTTCATAGGTGTGTACTAGGCTATGAACCAGAACGGTTACCAATGAAGCAAAGGCCTCATTTCTTACAGGCAGATAGACTGTACTAGTCTCCATCTCAAAACACTTCCGGAGATGAGCGAAATAGACTGTACTAGTCTCCATCTCAAAACACTTCCAGAGATGAGCGAAATCTTTAACAGGCAGCATTACTACCTCTAAACAATCCATCAGTTGATAATACAACAGAAGTCAAACTACAGAAACTTCCCAACAGACACTATGAATAACCCACCTGAACACTACGTCCATGTTCAGACCCCCACAAACAACGAATTGACTATATAACACAAAAACACCCAATTCCAGTCCTCCCAATTATATACTTTTGCAGCGGATGGTCTTAACATTTTACTGCAAGCGACTCAGAAATCGCACAATAGCATTATACACAGCCACTAACACTATTTATAACATGAACGATGAGATCTTTTCATTGATATAACAGTAGGTTATAATTTACAGTTAAAAAGCTATGAAACTTGGCAAGTTCAATTTTGGCCAAATACAACAAGATAATATTTCAAAGCTACCTCCAAAACAGAACATTCCTCATAGGAACCTGCCTTTTCATTGCGGGCATTATTAACATGGATGGGATCCATCCTTGGACAACTGTTACCTCCCCTAGTCATCAAGAATATACCCACTGACCTGCCCCACCTCAACTTGGTGTTGTCTATGCAGAAGACATCTTACTACTTGAAACATGTAAGAACACCTTGACCCTTCAACAGAATCTACAATCTAACCTTAAAGATTCATGCCACTGGAGAAACAAATAAAAACATGCACCTAATTGAGCCCCTGAAGTGTTGCTGTTCCTTTGGCTTTTCCCGGTTAGGGTCGCCACAGCGGAACTCCGGCCCGTTAATAATTGGCAGTAGATTTTCACGGTGCCAAGATGTCAGCTCGACACCCAACCTTCAACGAAGGCACACCCATTCACGCATGTCTTTCGAATGCCACTCGACCGTGGGGAGGACATGCAGACTCCACACAGAAGGCACTCCAGCAGAGAATCGAATGGGAGAACCTATTGCTGTGAGGCAACAACGCTACTGCTGCACCACCGCGGCTGCATAGCTGAGCCCTTGAAGTGTAACACCATGAAATTCAGCAACCCAAGGAAAACTCCTTAAATAATGAACTAAAATTACTGATACAGAGGGCAACTCAGTATCAGCAGTACCAGAACATACATACCCAAGGACCACCTTGGATCCTACACTACTGGTCAAGCACATTGACAATTATCATTAGCAAAACACTCCAACTTAAAACAAGCGACAGAATCTCACACCACATCCCCACATCTTGTGATGCCTTAGTTAAAAATGGGAGTATCCCTAAAATGTATCATGGGCTCTCACTTGCTTTCTATATTCCAGCTCAAAACACAAGCAACACAGAGAAACACTATAAACATAACCTGCACCCTTGTTCTTGCAAAATCCAGAACTCATCACTACAAACTTCTGCTAGTATGACCGACAGGCAGGGAATGACAGCCACATTCCTTCTTTGCCACCAGATCTACAAGCTGTAAAAAAAAAATGACACCACCCTCCCCCAGCAAAAATTACAAATTAAGCAGCCTAACTACACACAGACAGCCAAAAATATAGCATTACCCTCATTAGCCCTCATTTTAAAAAGCGTTACACGATAACTTTCTCAAGGCTAGACGCAACTGTTTGGAATAAAACTACTTACAGAAGTAAGTCAGCAAGAGAGCAACTGATTTAAAGAGAATAGGCTGATAGGTGATTACTAGACTAAATGACTCCAAAGGGACCTCTAAACCTACCCTTGCTATCCAAAGTGAGAAACAAATCCTGTACTTTGTGCCTGCTCGGTAAATACTTCAACCATTATGCCAGTCTACTTCCTTCCTTGATAGTAACTAGCCCCTGCAGCTCACTCTGTAGTCACGTATTTCATGTATAAAGAAAAAAAAAAAATGATTTTACCAAATGACCCTGGATGAATGCCCACCTTATTTATACATACCATAAATAATATCTTGTGTATTTATAACTGCAAATAACACAAAAATGTGCATTATCTGCTTTATTACTGTACTATGTACAACTCTTCTGTAGTCTTATAGGTAGGTACTAGGCTATCGGCCCTGGGGCCTATACAAGCCCAGCCAAAAAGGTATCCTGGCTTTTTCCACCCAAGAAAATTATTTTCCTGTGCCACTGTCGAGCAGAGCCACAGAGGTGATCCCTGGGGTGAATTTCCTAGTTCCCATCCAATCATCAAGATTTTTCTTGAAGAGTGCTAATGAGGAGCTTCATTCAATACATACATTTTATGCTTGCATCTTGCACCATGGTGCCCAGGCTGTGGCTGAGAAGAGTCTGTTGACCAGTCCACTTACCTAGCTATCAAACAAAATATTAAATGAATCTAACAACTCATTTCATAGGTGCTGCTCTACTAAAGCCCTACGAACAAACACAGTGTATGACCACTCTTCCCATACAGTTCACTGCAAACAGGACCCATCACCAAGCCTACTTTTTCACAACAAAAAACTCCCAACTACCCCTGCCTCTGCTGTTGCTCTGTTCTACTCACTGCTCCCTGTTCAAGGAGCTCTCTACCCTCTCGTAGAGCCACAGTTTTTGGCTTACACCCAAAATTAAAGATTCTGCTTAGCAGTCCCCATTTCTTGACCTCACACCACAAGCCGCAACATAAAAATACTCTTGCTGTACACTTCAACAGCTAATCACACCTTGGTAAGCCTAAAATCTATACCCAAAGATGAAAAACTCTCTTAGACACTCCAAAACACCTGTATCACTTACCATCCCATGAGATGGGCAACAGACCCTTAACTCCAGTGCAACTACTCGTAAGCCCGTTTCCCACCTTTCTTATAACCACTCATTTGGCAGTTTAAAGTCTGAACTGCCTTTTCTCCTTTGGGGTTCAGACACATCTATTCTAAAGTAGTTTACAGTAATAAGACACTTATTTAATGCATTTATGACCATTACAAAAGCAGAGACACGCTGGCTAGAAAAAGTCTGCAGATAACACTAAGGTCGCAAATAACATCAGTGGGGGAACACAGGTTCTGGAAAGGTATACAGATCATCAGCCCAAAGTCCACAACAAGAACTCAAACATGGCACTATCACAGCTTTTGTATATATTCAGTAAGAGAAACAAGAGCATCACATTTGTCAGATTTGCTCAGTGAAGACTACCATATGGCAAGAGGCTACAGCGACTTACAAACCTGATTCTGTACATTAGGGGATTTTTAGAAGACCTACTGTACCAATACTAAAATTGTGTATTGTGTTATATAGACGCTCAGTTAACCTTAGAGAAAAGTTTACTTTAGATGGGTGTTAACACTTGTAATAAACTTCCAATCGACATTTAAATCTAAACTCACAAGAGGAATTTTAGAGTAAATTTGATAAATTCAAAATTAGGAGTAGAAACACAAACCTAGACATGCTGGAAGAGGGAACATTCAAAGGCCTCTGTGTGAGAACCTCGGGCCATTTTTTTCCCTTTTAATAAAAACTTCAGTACTGTAATTATTAATCATACTGCCTATCAAAACCTCTTGTAAATTTAGCCTTTTGCATCCACATTTCCATAAGAAATCTACTAACCATATCCACAACCTCCAACTAGTATGTTCACTCAGCCTCTTAATACATGCACTAATCAATACCCTCAAGTCTAAGCCCTGGAATTATTAAAACAACCAAAAAAAAAAAAAAAAAAAGAACAGCAAACATCAAACTGTAATCTCAGATTTGTCTGTCTCACTGCTCTGGGACTAACAAATCTAGCAGTATCAAACACTTACCATATTACTCTCTCAGAACAGAAAGCTGTTTCACCATATTACTCCCACAGAACAGAAAGCCACCAGCATCTTCAGTCTTCCTAAACATACCAACTCTAAATAACGGACCAGTTTTTAAATCTACTACAATACTCTTCCCTATCCTAAAATACTGGAAAACAAACACTGCCCACAAGCAGATGTTGCAGTGCAGTTCATTCAATAGAGTTAATCGTCCCAGCCAGCATAGTTTAACCACTGTTAACATCTCTACAGCTCTCTTTCTTAAAGAGAGGGACAACAAAACTTGCACAGAATTTGTGAAAGGACTTCTTGCTGCCAGAGACTTTGTGGGTCGAAAGCATTTGGTTCTTGCCAACTGTGATTTTTATCTCAGCAAGTGTTTCAGCAAAAATTGACATCCTCCTTGTCTTGATCAGGAAATCATGCCCCACAAAAGATCCTTTCAGATCAAATTTGCTAGTAGAACTCACTTCGCTTCTAGTACACTGCAATGCTCAACTGTAGAAACTATTTTATTACCAGTTAGTTAATTCATTAAAACATGTTTGTTTGTCAATTCTTCATACCAATAGCTACCCTTTTAAAAAGTCATCTTTTGTAAGGATTTCACTACATTACAAAATAATATTCAGGACAGCTTTTATAATGCTCCTCCCATCCCCCCCCCCTCATAAACTCACACTAAGCACTTACACCAAATATAGAACACCTGTCAAACTAAATAGATGCTCTCTCCTTTAAACAACATTACTCACTCTGCAAACAAGATTAGTGAACAATGCTGTACCTTTAAATATCAAAAATATTTTTTTTTCTTAATGAAACATTTTAAATTATCACTTATGATGTGAACAATAAAGAAGTTATGTACACACCATAGCATTCCATGCAAGTTGGTCATCTCGCCTTCATTCTTACAGATGGGTTCGGAGCCGATCCTCTGCTCAGAGTCTGCCTACTACAAAGCCTGAGGTCTTCAGACAGCTCGAGGCCAAGTACTTATCCCATGATACACCTAGAGTTACCTCAGATATTGTTTGCTGCATATAACACCACCATGTGTCATTCTATCACTCTAAGAGAAAGCCACAGAAGGATTGAGCAACCAGGAAGAAACTAGTATCTCGGTCCATGAAAAACCCTGGATGGGGTAGGAGGGTGGGAAGCAAGAATGAAGGCGAGAAGAACAACTTACATGGAATGTTATGGTAAGAAACCGAAGCCCCGAGAGGCAGAGTCGTAACAAAGCCAGTCCGACTAGCCTCCCCGGACCCAACCAGGGAGAGGGTTGGCTCCTAAATTCCTCGATCAGCGCCAAGCATGTCACAGTAAATGGAGCAGAGGACACTGGAGCAGGTGTCTGCTCTGAAGGCTCAACAATAATCACGTCTGACTCCTCCAGCTCCAAAGGACCAATATGGCTCGGAGGAAGAAAAGTAGTAGATGGTAAAAGGGTCTTTGGTTCCAAAACCATTTGGGTCAGAGCCGATAAAAATTTAGCAAAACGCCGGTGCCTGCAATAGCTTCTGCACCACAAAATCCACATACAAATCAGAAATGCTTATAGAAGACGGACATGAGTGGATAGAAGAAGGTACAGATTGCAGGAGTGGAGATTTAGGCACTTTGGATACCAGCTCCGAAAGGACAAGATGCTCGGCTACGATGGCTGTGGTCGACTTTTTTTTTTTTTTTTTTTAAACTTCCGAAGAAGTAGAAGCCTTGGAAGACTTTGGGGAAAAGGCCATTTATAACTTTCAACGAAATGAGTTTCAGTCAAGTGAGTTTTCAGTGAAGTGGTCCTAGTAATTTCATTTTCAATCAAGTGAGTTTTCAATCAACCGTAGTAGACCCATATATAAAGATGAAAAAGGCACACCACGGAATAGCACATCAAAGATATATAAATGCTAAAGAAGTTAAAGCTAAAGCTAAAAAAGAATTAATTTATAAGAAAAAAAATCTTTGTAATAAAGTTTTACTGGCCCGAGCTATTGCTGAGGAACCTCCAATCTAATGCAGCGGTAAATTAGATCTGAGGTAACTATGTGCATCAAGGGATAGGGACTTGGCCTTGAGCTGTCTGAAGACCTCGAGCTTTGTAGCAGGCCGACACTGAGCCAAGGATCGGCTCCGAACCCATTTGTAAGAATGAACAGCGAGATAGAACAACTTCACATATGTATTTTTATAAAACAAATCATACTGACATTTACATCACTTATAATCTATATAGTCGTCCAACATTACATAGCGCATTCAATTACTGCCTTCCCTTAAACTTTATTCCTCCCTTAAAATATTACTATGCATACATCGTTCCTACAATTCCCATTTGTTTCCATGTAATTGGTTCCTACCCTTTTCTAAAGATCCCATTTTTATCCATGTTATTATATTCACTACTTCTAGTACATCTGATTTAGACTCAGATTTCCATTTTTTAGTAATTACTTTTTTGGCAAACACCAGAATTAACCTCAGCAAGGTCTTGCTATATCTAAGCAATTCCATTTATGTATCATAGCTCCCAAAAAAATCTCTTAATTGCATCAGTTTGCTTCTCCGTTATTTGACAATGCCAGCTCATTACACTTCCAAAAATATTCCCAGTTACCTCTCTTTCCAATCACCCCTCCAACATGTGCAATCTACAGTGGATATAAAAATAAGTGTACACACCCCCTGTTAAAATGCCAGGTTTTTGCGATATAAAACAATGAGACCACAATAACTCATTTCAAAACTTTTCCCACCTTTAATGTGACCTATAACCTGTACAATCCATTGAAAAACAAACAAATCTGTTAGGGGAAAAATATAAAAAAAAACATACGGTAAGCTGGTTGCATACGTGTGCACCCCCCTTAAACTAGCACTTTGTTGAAGCACCCTTTTGATTTAATTACAGCATTCAGTCTTCTTGGGTACACGCCTGCCATCAATTAGAGAGACTCCGATTAACCCTAAATAATTATATCCACTGTACTTGAGGAAATTTGGAGTCTGCTTGGGGTATAGAAATACTTATGCAACCACATCCAAGCAAAGTTTCTAAATCTTCTAGACTTGGCTGCATATTTGGGAGCCACATTTACCCCCCCCCCACACACACTTTTTTTACACCTAGGTGCTCTTGCATTAGAAATGCCTAGTTGTCACATCCTGGGCCAGGGGCACACCACTGTGATTTACTCCCTTCCACCAATCTCTACTACACAAAAACTACTTTTCTAATACACCTCATCCTGGTTCATATCATCTCTCTCTAGCACCCAGTACACTATAAAACTCTGTACACAGGTTCCATTTAAAGTGTGTTGAACAACCCTTCCATGAACTAAGCTTTGTCTTCTGCAGCTGTAACCCTTAGAACAAACTACAGGTTTGTTAAATCACTATTCATTCTGGACTCTACAACTTTCTTCTCCAATGTATTTTGTAAGTTGTGTGCATACCTGTAAATACTGCATACATTTATATGCTTTTCATTTCCAGCTCTAGGATTATATTCCTATTTGTGATCTGATATGCTTTTCATTTCCAGCTCGAGGATTATATTCCCATGTGTGATTTTATATTGTACACACACACACATTTTTTCTTTACATTACCTTATCTTGCTTCTTTGCTCAAACCATGGCAAAAAATGCCACTGATCCACTCACTTGGTTATCAAACAAAATAATTAAAATGCAACTCAGATTTTCCAACTAACCAGACTACCTATATTTCATACTCATCCAACAGACAGTAACCTGTCAAGTTAGAGTAGTAAAATGCGGGCACACTTTCAGCAACCCAAACAGAAGAAGCAACCAGAAGTGCCTCAATACTGGTCTGTTTTGCACTTCTTCCCCCATATTAGTAAATTCCTTTCCATTTTTACTACGTGCAACATTACACTTGCCTACTGAAACTCATACTGAAGATAAATCCAATACACACCCAGAAGTGAGTAGCCAATTCAAGTCTGACACGATCAAAAAGAAATCCATGACATTCTCTAATATTAGACTACATGCTACTTCATACTCATTCGCCAAAAAGTCATACTGGAGAACATTTACACTAACCACCGTAATCTAAAACACTTTCAATGGCTATACTCAGCACACCACTAAAAAATGTACTTATCCAAGAAAGACCTACTATACTCACTAAAGTCCAGATGATACTATGGTCAGCCCATTTTCAGGCACAGAGAAGGTGGCATTAGCATTCACTAAACTTGGGAAAATGTTGTGTTTCACTAGGAATCATCTTTCTATTGAAATAGGAGCTCAAAAAGAATAGCTTCTTCAGCTAAACAAATTTTTTCAACAGTTATCTGCACTCACTTTCCTTTTACAGCTTTGCAAGACAGGTATAGAAGGGCAGCAGTTAGCCTGAAGTAATTTGCAAACAATGCATATGAAACACTTACACCGATACAACCAGATAATACAATTTCTATTATACAATAAGTTGTCCTGCTTTCTAATTATGCTTGGGACTGGGGTGGATCATTTACACAGTTTTAGCGTGCAAGATGGAAAGAACCAGTCTGGTTGCTCAAATATGGTGAAAAAGAGGTTACTTAAAACAGTGCAAGATTTTAAAACTCTGAAAGGTAAGAGAAATGTATTAGAGTCTGCAAGAAAAAAAACTGTATTAAATTTAAAATGTTTAATTAAATGGTATGAAGTGATTAAAACAGAAGAATGGAATACAGGAGGATTCTGGTTTTGAAGGAGTACAATATCATGGGGGATAAAGTGTGGGGACTGTGGTGGGAAGGTGGTGAAAGAATTTGAAGAACTCAACAAAATTAGGGAACAAGGGATGCCCACATAATCAGGATGGGGCATGCAAGTTGTACTAACTGCTAAATCAATACAACTATTTAAAAAAAAAAAAAAATCAAATGTACAGCATGAAAATGAAGATGCCTTTAGGTTAGTAACTACTAGGAGCAAAAGGAGGAAAAAGGGTATATGGATGGAACAACAAGGGCATATGGAAATAAGTGATTAAAAAAAAAAAAAAAACATATAGGGGAGCCTTAAAACCAACCAGATTTCTGTACAAGTGGTACACACAAACATGATGAAACAGACACAAGAGGGGAAGTGCGGATGACAGGAGACATGCTGAAAGGTGTGAACATTATGATCCCAATAATCAATATTGGACTGGTCACCATTTCCAGTCTGCAAGGGAGTAGGATTTATGATACTAAAGCAAGCAAGTTAAGGTATACAGCAACCGTATTACCCGCCAGCAGGTAATTGTGGTGTACCACTCAAGATAAACAAGCAAACAAAATGAAAAAATATTTTTTCTGTATTTGTCAAGATAAAATGTATTATCACATTTTAGGGGATTAAGAAAGAGGGGAAAAAAGGCTACGGAGCATGCAGGAAAAAAAAAAATTATATATATATACATATATATATATATATATATATATATATATATATAAAAATCACCTAAATTTTAAATGTTGATAAAGTGAGGTGATGCACTTGAAAAATATGACAGTTACCCTTCCTTATACAAGGTATTTGAGTATTATGGAGGAGGTACAGATCTGTAAAATATCTTAGAATTTATATTACAATGACATCAACCTTTAAGGAGCATACACGTACAGAACTATATCAAGGACAATTTTAAACAAGATACAAGAAAAGGTTATTACCACTGTTTAAACCCATGATCTACGCAATGATAGAATATGGCAATGGTGACTGTTAACAGCAGAAGATGCCAGTAAGTTTATGCCCAAATATATTACACCCACAGGACATATCCATTAATGGAGATTCCTTATCAGAAAAGGATGGCCATACTTAAACTACACTTTATTCATTATAAATGTAAAAGAATGGATCTGATTCAGGCAAATAAAATTTCTAAGGATGAAACATTACAAAACATGCCAGAAACGACCACTGTAAGGCATAACATACAGACACAAACAATTAAGTTTTTCTGTAGATAACTAAAGCAATTTTTTTCAGACTCGGGTGGCAAAAATTTGGAATAACTTACCAACGCAGTTGTGGAACAGTAATAGTTTTTGAATGAGTTTAAAAAAAATGTTTAGACAACTGTTTTGGGGAAAGGGATAACTGAGATACTGAATATGAAAGTTAAATTCCACTACACATCTCTTGGTGCCAACAAATACAAAATGTCATTGGTGAAAGTAAACAATTCTTGTAAATAACTTTTTACATGGTTAGTGTGTATTTAAACAGTCTGCTGATAAAGGAAAACAAACACAAAGAATGAATACATGGCCTGTTGCTTCTGGACCACATACATGTCCTTAGACATATACTATCTGTTGCACTACGTTGGGCACAGAATGAAAAGGGTTAATCGATCAGCTCACTTACCAAAGTATCAAACTGCAATGAATAAATACATTTCACAAAGCACTGCAAAGTTAGGAACTTTCATTCTGCACAGCACCCTTAGTAGTCTATACCTTAAACCTTAATTTGTTCAGCTGGAACTTGAAAGCCAAATATAAAAACAGTTATGCTGACTGTCCATCTCTGGCTACTCTGCCAAAGGGATATACAGACAGATCCAACAAAAATCTTTAAATTCTTCCCTAAAGGTCCTACAATAAAAAGATGTTCTTAATGCAAACGGTTGAAGTTGTCTTCTACAACTAATAGTTCATTGGTGCATTCAACGTAGCACATTTCTTGAAGCTAAAAAAGATAAGTACAGCTGCAGGAAAAGGGCATTTTTACTACCCACTTACTATCTACAGTGTAATCCATCTTTCCTCACTACACAATACGCTGACATCTATATATATCTTTTATGATGCTGATACTCCCAAGAATCAATCTGGACCATAAACCTTTTAAACAACAGCTCACAAAGTGCCAAATCAAACATAAAAGACAGGTTAATGAATAAAATGTTGCAATGCAGTAAACTATGCACAATGTACTCAAGTGATACAACACAGCATGTTAAACATACAGGCCCAATGTTGTTTTGCACATGGTAGGGAAAGAAAAGGACAGTGAATATAAACATGTCATCTATACTCATCCTAACATGCTCTTTTAACTTAGTTTTGAAAGTAACATAACCAGATTTACATTACCTCTTTGGAATTTATGCATGCAATTTGTCAGTGCAACCTTCCTAAATGCTTTTACCCCAATGCTTTACCCCTAGAGGAAGTGTGAATGTAGGCTGTCTAAAATGGTACCTTGATCTGCATAGGTCTCGGAATGGGGAGCCAGTACCCTAACTGAGGCTAAACATAAGAAACAAGAGAACAGATATAAATGGGTCTGGAATATTTATTTGAATTTGGGGAAGAGTGATATTCCCAGTCACTGAGCAGGTTAATAATAAATAGGATACACCTTTTTTCAATCCAATTTATGGAAAATGTGTAATGGGCTGTAGAGTGCAAATCAAGAAGAGTGCAGGGAATTGATGAAAATTAACACAAATCCAGATCTGGTAGCCCTATCCCACCTGCTGCCCAGTCTCTCATATGATGGTTTAAAGCAATTCCTGGTTTATTGGGGTACCAGAAAAATCTCAAAATTAAAATGTTAAATTCTTTAATACAATAGGATTTTTGGCAAGGTAATCATTTTGATTATAGATAACTTCTCTTCCACCGTGAAGAATATTTTATTCCATTTGTCTATTAGATTCTTAACATTAGATATACTGTTAGTTTGTGTCTTTCGGCTTTTCCCGGTTAGGGGTCGCCACAGCGGAACTCCGGTCCGCTAATGATTGGTAGTAGATTTTTACGTACCGGGTTACCAGCCCTGACGCACAACCTTCAACGAAGGCACGCCTTATTCATGTATGCTTCCACACAGAAGAAGCTCTAGCTGAGAATCGAACGAGACAACGTCTTGCTGTGAGGCGACAACACTACCGCAGCACCACCACCGCAGTTAGATATACCGTTAGTATAATTATAATTTATTACAAGTAATGTAAACTGTTATAATTCATTTTTTACTCTGACAATATATTTAAAGAATTTAATTTGATTCAATTCTTATTTTATTTATGCGTAGGGTTTGTCATCATTAAATGTTAAACCAGACATTCTGTGAAATACATCCACTGCTAAGAAAACTGTAGATAGAGAAGTATCACTGTCATTTAATGTCAGTATGATGTCATCAGCAAACAGCTGAATTTTAGAGTTTAAATTCTGATTTATGTTAATACCTTTTACCTCTGTATTTGCTGTGAGAAAATTAGCAAATGGTTTCATAACTAGGGTAAAAAGGAGAGGTGAAAGGAGTACCTATTTTAACATACACAAAACAGAAATAAGATGTGTGAAGTTACTCGAGAAATTATATTCTAAAACCAGCAAAAGATATTTCCACTATTAATATCAAGATTCATTAATGTTAAGCTCTCTTAACTGCATAGTCAATTATTGTGATTACTCAATATCACAAGTATTTTCTATTCAAGATAAAGCCAGTTTGATCTTGGTCAATCATGGAAAGTAGAATATATTGTAATCTATTAGCATGAATTGCCATGATCAATTTATAAATCTACATTTAAAAGTGAAATCGGCCTGTATGAAGAGTAAGTTGTCATTTTTTTTAAATTGAAGAGATAAGGATATATTTCCAGGAAGGAGGAACTTTAGCCAGGTCTTTGACTATATAAAAAAACTTGTGTAGTATGTCTAGGGCTTCTTTGGTAACAGACTATAAAGTTCAGATATAATCCCATCATTACCTGGTGATTTATTAGGTTTCAGTTTAGAAATTTGAAGTTCAGACAGAGATTGGTTTGTCAATTAATTAGGTCATCAGATAAAACTATTTCTCCTGGATCTATTAACATATTATTTTGATTGGTCTCTGAATTATTTTATAATATCTTCTACTTCTGTTATTTTCTTTTTCTTCCCATGGGAGTAGTTTTTTTAATCATCTTTAAATTCTCAAGATTAATTTTAGTTTTATGGTTTAAGATTTCCAAGTATTTGTTGCTTAACTTATTAATTTCTATTATTTTTGTCTGATTTTCTAACTCTGGATTAACACGTACACAGCTAGATGGAAAGAATTTTTAGGAAATTTTTATAAACTCTAAACATAATAAATAATATCTCTTACTAAAACACTCTGCATCGGTTATTAAAGGATTACGTTATAGAAAAAAGTCTTCAAACAAGGGACTCAGATTTCATTTCTACTATATTAAACACTTTTCAATATTTTATGTATAGAAACCTTATATTTCCTATGGCATATACCCAAAATAGCATCTCCACCTCAAAGTTAGAAACAGATTTAAATAGAAAAAAAACTGCTATATTGGTTTCAATTAATGAAAGAAAAAAAGCTACATTCTGTTGATTATATTAAGAACAAATATGATTTAGATAAAGGCATCTGGCTAAATGTACAATCCTGCAGACAAGATGTAGCGGGAGAAATTAAGTTAATGCAACTAAGGATAAGAGATCATATCCCAAAATGAACTGAATATCTAATATTCTTAATGCAACAAAACACACTGGGACAGAATCGCTTATCTAAATTATATATAGTTGTGAGGAGAGAAACAGAGTTGCAATGACAATCATTGGAACTATTTTACCCAAATTAATAACAGAGTGACGAAAATAAAAATTTCATTCTAATATCTTCTAAATATACTTCATCTCTCAGATGGAATCTCTCTACTTGGAAATTTCTGCAGAGGCTTTTCTTCACACTACATAAAATTGAGTAAATAAGAACTTAAAGCAAATTGGCAACACATGTTTGACTGTACTTTTATGGAATAACAACCTCTTGCTCTTTTTTTGGAGATTTGTTTTATCTAAATCACCAATCCCTTTTAACATTCCTATATGTATTAAAAAATGAAATATCACATTTTGTGGTGTATACTATCTGTAGCGAGAAAGGTTACAACTCAGAATTGGAAGAATGAATCTACACCCTCCTTCAAAGAATTTGTAAATATTGCAACTGAAGTCTGTCACCTGGAAATCACAACAATTAAGTCAAGAACAAACAGGATTACCTCTTGCTACAATGCATGGGCAGAACTTACAGATCTGCTTGACAAGTAAAGATAATTGCATTTTAGATTTAATGTTAATGTATAACTTGAATGGTTTGATGGTTAATGGACACGCTTGTAAATAGTTTTTTTTGTGCGTGAGATTTAGTGGAATCTTTTTCATTTACTCTTCACAAATCTCTTAAGTATTATTGTGATTATTTTATAAAATAAAAAAAAAAAAAAAAGCATTCAAGTCTAGCAATGAACATTTTGTTTCTACTGCTCGGCTGACTTCTAGATTTACATCGCCAGACATCGGCATCAAATTTTCAACCACATACAATCCCTACAACTGCCTTTGCATATAATTTAAATTAAATTATAGACTTGGATGCAGTTACAATCCTAAATTGGCACACCATAAATGTGTCCCAAAAGTGTTTGCGAAGTAGTACAGTGGCTGAACACAAATTGGCTTCTGCCTTTTGCCCAAACAGCATCATTTTTTTTAAACAGAACTAAAGCAGCAATCTGGCTCATCTTAAGTAAAACTGTATCAGCAGCAAATAAAATGTTGTTATGTTTTCTCATGCTGCAAAATTACTTAAGTGAATTCACTAGACCTATGTGAAATCCATATTCAGTAGTGCTCTACCATACCAATTCATTACCTGCTAAAAAGTGAAACTGCCATAACTCCTGATTATTCCTCAAAAATCCAAAGAAAAAAGCAAAAACTTCAGCGAGAGAAAACACTTAAATTTCTGGCGTCCTAAGAACTGTATTAAAACAACAAACTCAGCAAGTCATAAAGTTTTCAGGCCAATGCCCCTTTTTAGTGTGTAGTAAAATCATTCAACCAACTTCTCAACTTATACAAGCGTAGAATCATGCGACACTGCCACATCTTTTTATAATAATATTTAATTATTAATAACAGAATATAATTACTTGAATATGAATGGATTCTTAGACTACAAGGAGATGCTGTTCCAGGTATTAATACAACGATCAGTACTGAACCCATTTTAAAGAAGAAACAGTCAATTCTAAAATGAGAAAATGTTGTTTTATAATGATTTTAACTGACTATACTATACAAGTTGGATAACTGATTTTAATTAAGGCTGTGTCACGAAAACTGCACATCACACCTACACATTCACAGGATCTTATTCTCACATTACTTTACTTATATTTTTGGTATTCTCCGTTTAGTATGGCTCATTTCACTGGAAGGTTCAATATTGAACCACAACAAGTTTATTTTAGGTCAGCAAGTTGTGCTTTCGACTACAAGTAAATTAAAGCCATTTACACTTTCTCAGTGCCTTCCTTAGCATACTGGTCATATAGGAGGTGGCATTAAAGTTATCAGTTTAGCCAAAGAAAAATACTTATTAGCTCTCCTATAAAGTTTGCTTAACTGAAACAGGCTTATTTTAATATGGTTGACTGCGATTACTGCACCGGAAAAACTTACTGTTATGTAATTTTAAGGACAGAAATTGCAAAGTCTTGTCACATCCAAATTTTCTAATTAAACTTGTTAACATAGATCTAAGGCAGCTACGACGTGTAATGAATTAAAAATCAGAATTCTACTAACATAAGTGTCCCAAAAGTGTTTGCGAAGTACAGTGGCTGAACACAAATTGGCTTCTGTCTGGTCATGTCCCTGTACTAAACCTCCCTAAATGTCTACTCTACCCGAATTATGCTCAGTCTTTCCAAATTTTCTGTCATCCTTTTTAACAATATATGACTTCTAAGCTCCGTATCTCATTATTTCATTCCCTCTCTCACTTATTTGTAAAACAAAAATTGTTTTCTTTTTAACTCATTATTACTATTACTGATCATTAAGCTGCCTCTTACATGGTGTACTGTACTGGATATGGCATCAGCCTGTATACCTCCTTTTTTCTTTGCCATTAAGTGTTGTACTTTACCTGCTCATTGAACTAGCATGTATGCCTCCTTTTTGCATTAAGTAAATGTACCTACATGTTATTTTGAAACTCCAGTTTACATTGTATTGATGTCTCCTCTTCAAATTATTTCTTATTAACCTGATTTGTCAGTGTATATATTACCGTAATTTTTTTATATATATTTGTCATTTTTATGTTATCAGTATGTCTTAGAGCTCATTTCCCTGGGCCTCTACTGAAAATGGACATATATCCAGTTAGACTAGCCCGGTCAACAAAAGTAAAATAAAATAAACAAACAAACATGACAAAAGTTATGAGGAAATGCAACTTTATCCAAATATTCTTTAGTTTAGTGATGCAGTGCCTTATTACAATACTTTTTTTGTAGTATTAAAGCAACGTGCCTCATTTCTTATGATATTTACTCATAGATTAGCATTAAGCTAGCTGCCTTAATAATACTTTGACTTGGGAATGGGGTCCATTACCATTCATGCTATTAGAAACCCAAAAAACTTGGGAGAAATAAAAAAGGAAAAAGTCACTTTACCCAAGTAAATCACCAGAAAAGTAGTCAATTATTTAATCTCGAGTCTCATCCTCATTTGTGATTACAAGCTTTGGACAGTGACAAAAATGACAAGACACCAGAATGAATCAAAATAAATGAGGTTCTTCTGTAAGGTACTTGTGCCCACTCTCTGATACACTGAGGAACTCTGCAATCAATGGACTCTGGAAAACATCCACTTCTCCAATTCTGAATCAGCTGGGGTGGTCGGGCATGTAGTTAAGATTACCCCCTCCCCAATAACCAAGCACTTCTCATGAAAGGGGCATTACGCGCAACCCAGTGAGAGGCGAGATACAGACCTAGGACATGCTCAAGGGCTTTCTCTCCCCTAGCATGTCTGATCACATGAGGGTCGCATCAGATTATCTGGAGACAGAAAAACGGTTTAAACTTTTAAGCTTACTACCACTACAAATCTCAGTTCATATTTTTTCAAACTTACCACCACCACAACAATTCCATCCTCAGTTCATATTTCAATAGGTAAACTTCTGCAGTATTGCCAATATATTTAGATTACAACGAACAGCTCTACTTATCTAGCACTGACTTAAGTCACCAGCAGTATTACAAAAACAAGTTCTTAGAAAGATGGTACCATCAAGAGCGCACGCACGCACGCACACACACACTCCACTTTCAACACTTTTGGCTCCTCCCCCCAAGTTCACATCATATGGTATTCCCGAATGCCTTGCGCAGCAAAAGGTACATCGCAAGTCCTGGCTTTGCTGCTGCAATCTGCGCGACCTACTCTATTGTTCACGCATGCAGCACTCAAAGCTCGCGCCACAGAATGTCTGTATGCAAAGTAAATGCCACAACTTACTTTTAAGACCTTGCTTGTCAAAACAGTATGACACAAAAGGTATATAGTTCTACTATTTACAAGTTTCAAAACACAGACTACCACTTCGTCTTTGTGGATAAAAAAAAGATGTACAGTTGGAAAAATGCCCCAAAACCCTATCAAACTCCATCGATACCAAACATTATACATAAAAACTTTGCAGACAATGGAATAAAAAGTTCCAAGGCACATTCCAAACGAGCTTGTTCAGTTGTTTTTCACCCATAAACCTGATCGGGTCAATCTTTGTTTACCAGACCATTTAAACTGCATGATCCATGCGGCAGAGTATTGCGAGAGCATCAACCTGCGACGTTTTGGAAAACATTTCTATACAGTCCATTCAACTTTGATCCACTGCTGTACTTTCATTATTAACGATGCACATCATCTCAAGGAACGTAAACAAGTATCAAACTGCAACTAATAAAACGATCGGATACCAGAAACCAAAACATCTTCACCTGTAAATACTTCGTATCCTTTCTACTTACCACCCACGTCAGTCCACCTTCGTTTCCTCCTCCAGGTCCACCACCTCCTCCAACCTTGGCCATTTTCTACCGTTTGTATGTATAAATAATTAAAACGTTCTTAAAAAATTAAAAAGCTGTTTAGCCGTGCAAATTATTCCATAACGTGCGTCCCATCGGAACAAATGTCCCTCTTCCCTTTGTCTTCACAGACGTGTGAAATGCGAGCCGCAACAGCTCCGGCCTGCTATTCACCTCGAGGACCACTCAAGAAGCCTCCTCTTCGGTTATTGTTAAACTCGAGCACCGGAGGCTGGGAAGGGGCCCGGAAGGAATTCCTAATTTATCTCCGTATAAATGGTTTTTGTTTCACAATCAGTGCATTACAGCAAAGGCGGTGCAATCCGTTTTCCACAAGATATAATCTTTAAATAGAATATTTAAAATAAAAAATAAATTATATAAAACAAACTTAAAAAAATAACTCCTTCACGGTGTTCACTCTTGGAAACAATAACCACCTCTCCTTCCGTCCGGCATAGCTTTGCTCTAAAAAATTACAAGCGCCATCCGAATAAAGCGACCAATAGGTGCAGGAAATCACAGGAAGGACCCGAGCTCACCAATGGAAAGGGGCCCACTAGAACTCATCGCTGACGTCACAGCTGTTAAAAATGAAGAAAGAGAACTTAGGGTCTTATTTTCCTTTCCATTGGTGTTATTATAGTTGTATTTTGGGAGGGAGCACATTTTCTGTATAACTTCCAGGCTAGAAATGACTGCATCTTTTGCAAAGCGAGGGCACATTTTCTGTATAACTACCAGGCTAGAAATTACTGTATATTTTGCAAAGCACAACTGTTTGAGCATGCTCGCTGCCAGGGGTACATTAGACCCAACTTAAAATATGGCCATTATCCTGACTGTAGCCCTAAATCTAGTTAACTACAGTTATGATCTTCTTTTATTACAGTGGTTTACATTTACTTATTTGCATTTGGTTACGGGATTGTAACACTTTTTTAAGCAATGTAAGTGCTGTACTACTGTTCTCACATGACGATGATGTTAAACTTCGTTTAAGTTTTAATAACTCAGTATTTGTAGGACGTTATTGTTTGACATTGTAAAAAATGATTGCGTGCTAATTCATTCCCACTACATGCTTAATTTGAAGGCTCTGATCCTTTTTTTATTGCAGGACACATACACTAAGGAGAATTTGGAAGACCCTGTATACTTATAGCTTATCATTGCATTGTGTGACTAAACAGGAGCCCCATGGAAATCGGGAAAGCATAAAAACTTAACACAGACACTGCACATAACGCACCCAAGCAAAAACCGAACTAAAATATATCAGGGTTGCCGACTTTTCAAAAGACCAAAGTGGTACTTTTTTTGTAGAAACTCAATATTTGTTTGCCAAAATACAAACTTATTCTTATAGCATATGAATTGCTTGTTCTGTTTCAGCTAATAAAATATGTTTCAGATGTAAAATTATTAAGCTTATTTTTATAGCATTTGAGTTGCTTGTTCTGTTTCAGCTAATATTAAAATAATTGTTTCTGCAACAAATAAAGAAAATTTGTGCAATGTTTTTTGTTCTAAAATTCTCAAGACATTTGCAATTTTTCAATATTTTTTCGTAGAACAAAATCATCCAAATAGAGTCCTGCCCAATGAGGGATGGATGGCGCCACTGTACTACCCAAAATCAAACAATTTTTATTAGTGTTGTTGCTGTTATTACTGCTGTTACTATGTATAGAAAACGTATTTCATTATTTTGTATACATTTTTGACTTGCGCAGACAGGGTAAATTGTAAGTCTTGAAGTGTTTGCTCCACGTGTGCTGTAGCACTAGGGTCATTGCTGGCCTTTGGTCAACTGGTGCCCTAGGCAAAAGGGCTGGTCCACAGCACCCCACCACCACCACTCCGTGTCCGCATCCTGGTCTATCTACACCATCCATATTACTAGAAAAGCACCCCCTGCTAATGTGGTGCCCTAGGTGGCCGCCTAGTTGGCCTGTGCCTAAGGCCGGCTATGACTAGGGTACCCAAATAACACTGATGTATGTGGGCTGGGTGACAGTGAAGGAAAAGAATTGTGCCAGCTAAGTAACCAGCTTTTACAGCTGGATTAAGTATTCTCTTAACACTCATTTAGGCTTAGATCATCTTTGCCTCAGGCGTGTAATCGGTAACTCTATTATGCATACTATTTTTTGTATTAATTTTGAAATATTCTTAAGCTTACTTTAGTGTACCAAATATATGTATAAACACACACACACACATATATATATATATATATATATATATATATATATATATATATACTGCAGCACGCTTTGAAATTATAAAGACAATGATAGAGTTGTTACATGTAGATGTATGTGGGTATGTATGTACATACCCACATTAACAGATGATGTGCATACAGTAGATCATGCCAGACTTCCACATGTAATTATAAAGAGCAACCTTAAGTTTGGTAAACAGGTGTACTATCCAACCTGCAAAACTAACAACAAAAGGGGCAAGTTCTACAAATCCAAGTACTTTATTGTTCTACAGCATGTACTACCAACCACTGCACAAATATATTTTCTGCCATCCATACTACTGCATGCTTCTCCCATTCTAACTAGTCTTGAAAAATTCAAGCAAATTGGAACATTGTTTACACTAATATTGTAAAAAAAAAAAAACACCAGCAACAACCAGATTTTGAGTCCACAGATAAAAATCAAGATAATTAATTCCAAGACACGATGGGACTAACGGCCAAGGAATCCAATATGGTTTGCATTTTAAGCGCTTTCACAGTTCCCTGCTTTATCAGATGTGATATAACACTAAACTAACAAACCAATTAGTGCCATCTCAATCACATAATAGCCAACTTTAAAGGTACAATACATTAAAACTTCAATGGCATAAAACATAAAAACACACTGAAATACATACAGTTAAAAACAAACAAATTATAGATTTCTATTCACTTAAACAATGGTCTGGCCTTTAGCATAGGTTGAATAGGAACTTTGTCATTAAGTCCATGTCCGTGGTCACCCCTTAACTTAATAATCCACTTAGCCTCAAGTTGTTCAGTGATGTTTCTAATGTCCCCACCTCTAATAATTTTTGTGATTCTACCTATAACCATAAATTTAAACTATGCTCAGTGTTAGTCTCTTTTATATGTTTAGCCAAGGCATTAAAACTACTCAGTTTACTAATGTGGTAAAGGTGCTCTTTAATTCATTTAAGCATCTATCTGTGTTGCCAACATAAAAATTTTAGCATGACGTACAGTGTGCTAAGTAAACTACATGCGCTCTATCGCAGGTGGCAAAACCATTAAATTTATATCTCCTATGAAAGTCTGGATGTAAACAATTTCCTATGGTATCAATATATTTGCAAATTGTACATTTCCCACATGGTTTAGTAAAAGCAGGACTATCTTTTGCTCTAATGTCCTTTGGGTAGCATAACTGCCTCTTTAGAGACTTCATGTTTTTAAATAAAAACTTAGGTTGGGTATCAAATTTCCTGTGTCATCATCAGTAGTTAAGAGACCAAAAATGTCTAATGACTCATGTATAAGAACTAATATTACTTGAGTAATGCAGGGGTACCTTCAATTTCCTAATTGGCTTAACAACCCCCGTTTCATTTCTACTGATATAGGCTTCTCAGAAATAAGACTTTGTATGAATCTCTCTTAATTTGGTGACTTCACCTATGGCCTCAGTAACTTCATACTCATTGTAACCTCTTTCTGCAAAACGTTCAGGTAGCCTCATAGTATAACCACTGTAATCTTCTTCTACATTCAATCTGGAGGCTCTAAAAGCCTGATTTTTTACTACATTTCTAAATATATAAGATGGATGCATACTGTCACAAAATAAATGATTACACTGACATGGTTTCTTGAATAATTTGGCATTAATTTTACCATGATCATTAATAACAATATTCACATCCAAGAAATGTATACTTTTATCAGAAGATGCCAAAGAAAATCTTAAAAATGAAGTACTAAAACTGATATAATCCTCAAAATCTAAGAGTTCAGACAGGGATCCATCCCGTAGAATGAATATATTGGCTACAAATCTATGATAAAAAAAGAATAAATTTACTGTATGGACCATGTATAACATATTCATCTTCCCAAATGGCCATAACTACATTGGCATAGCTATTGGCACAAGATGTGCCTATAGCTACGCCATTTTTCTGCCAGTAAAAAAACTTTCCCAAAGACAAACACATTGTTATCCAAGAAGATTCTCAAAATGGTACTGTACATGTCAATCTGATCATTAGTAAAGCGATCGTATTGGTTCAAGAACTATCACTCATTCGGAAAGACAGTAAAAAGAGACGTAACATCAAGGGTGACCAAAAATGCAGTACCTTTAATAACCAAATTTTGAGTGGCTATAAATAAGTCATTCAAAAACTGTTTTCTATCTTTCAAAATAGAACTATTGATATTCAAAAGAGGTCTCAATGCTTTTTTGATATATACATGGGCTCAGTACACCAATTCCATCTTGGAAAAATGCAATGCATCAGAGGGTGTACAGAATCCTTAAGTAGTTTAGGCAGCCCCTGAATAATAGGTATTAACGGATTTGTGACAAATAGATAATTATATAAAGACGTGTCTATTTTATTACTCAAAACCAAACTTTTCAACATGTAACCTATATTGTTGACCATGTAGTCAACTCTACTTTTATTGATTCTAGCATAAAAATTGCTAACATCACATACATTTCATTATTATACCATTTCCTATCAAGTACTACAATTGGTCCACCCTTATCAGCCGGTCTTATTACAATATCATAATTATTCCGTAGTTTTTTCAGAGCTAAATATTCTTCCTTAGTTAAATTCAAGTGTTTAAAAAATACATTCCTATTATCATTCAATTTATAAAACTCATCTATGCATAATTTTTCAAAAACCATAACTAATGGATGTAATGCAGGTACAAATGTACTAGGTCTCCTAAAGGACGAACATTCATTGAAATTAACAAAAGTGTCTTTATAATTGAGTTTTAACATCAAATGTCTGGTAAAAGTCTTAAGTACTAGAATTACCTCTGTAAAAGCAGACTTCTGAGTGGGGATGAACAAAAGTCCCTTTGACAATACACTGTATTTGGCTGGTGTTAATAAATACCAAGATAAATTCCATATTAAGGCACTTTTCCTGTTCTGAGAATTTTCTTTATGTTCCGTATTCCTATGAGGTCTCCCTCTGACTTCCTCTTCACCCTCGAAAGACTCCTGGAGCGGTGTCTCTCCTTCGTCAGGTCTTGATTTTTGATGGGAAGAGGAAATATTAAATCCTTTTGTAAAAAAGGAGGAGGAGGAAACGTATCAGATTTATGAACTTTTGTCATTATTCTCCTTTGCTTTTACTTTTTCGGATGTGGTGCACGATTTATGCACCTGTGCTTCAACTGTGATTATCTTCCTTCTAGCTCCTAAGTCTCTAGGTGGATCTGCCCCTGCTGCGATGTTACTGGCTCTATTGGGTGACATACTATTGGAAGAAGACACATTATTGCTAACTATAGTAGAAGTTGTCATGGCAACTTGTGACTCGTCTAACTCCATGTTCTGACTAGCGTAAGACATTGTTCTTGGACATGTAAAAACATTACCATTGGAAACGTCATTTTGGTCTTGGGTCAATTTTTTTAATTTAGTCTTAATCAGTCTCCTCTCAAATAAGGAGACTACATCAACGAGATCACAAATATACTTGTCTACAATCTCTAGCAGAAAGTGCTCCTTTAAATCATTGTACTGCTGCAACATAGACGTTCTGCTTCACTCCGTGAAAAATTTAATAACAGCTACATGTACTTAGAGCTACAATCCAGGTGAACTCTTTGCCATTCAGTTAACAGATCAGGATAAGAACTTCCTTGTATGGGCATTTTTAGGATCCGTAGTCCTCTAGGCACAATACCTTCACGGATGCAAATTTCCAAGTCGAAACAGAGTAACTGGTGTCTCAAACTTAAAAAATGAATTCTTTAACAAATGAATCTTAGACTTCAAAGACACAATATCAATGGCAGTATTATCATACGTGTTAGAGGTTAATGTAGAGTCCATAAGAGGGTACCTGAGCTCCGTAAGTATGGCATAAGTCCATCATGTCCATTATTAAAAGAAGAACCTTTCGGTACATAATCCAACTCGACCAATGCATCCTCTCCTTCAGCCATATCTCTAGTGTTGTTGATGTAAATTGGCAACTGAACAACAAAATAAAAAAAACACCAGCAACAACCATATTTCAAGTCCACAGATAAAAATCAAGATAATTAATTCCAAAACACGATGGGACCCAAAAGTGGCCAAGGACTCCAATATGTTTTCTGTTTTATTAAGTAAAATCACATAAGCGCTTTCACAGTTCCCTGCTTTATCAGATGTGATATAACACTAAACTAATAAACCAATTAGCACCATCTCAATCACATGATTGCCAACTTTAAAGGTACAATACATTAAAACGTCAATGGCATAAACATAAAAACACATTGAAATACATACAGTTAAAAGCAAATTATATTCAAAATACAGTAAATATTTCCATTCACTTAAACAGTGGCCTGGCCTTTAGCATAGGTTGAATAGGAACTTTGTCATTAAGCCAATGTCTGTGGTCACCCCTTAACTTAATAATCCACTTAGCCTCAAGTTGTTCAGTGAGGCTTCTAATGTCCCCACCTCTAATATTTTCTGTGATTCTACCTATAACCATAAATTTAAAACTATGCTCAGTGTTAGCCTCTTTTATATGTTTAGCCAAGGCATTAAAATTGCTCAATTTACTAATGTGGTAAAGGTGCTCTTTAATTCCATCTTTTTAAGTATCTATCTGTTTTGCCAACATAACATTTTTGGCATGACATACAGTGTGATGAGTAAACTACATGTGCTGTATCGCAGGTGGCAAAAACATTAAATGTATACCTCCTACGATAGTCCGGATGTAAAAAAAACTTCCTGTGGTATTAATGTAAGTGAATGGAAATATTTAATGTATTTTAAATACAATCTGTTTTTAACTGTATGTACTTCAGTGTGTTTTTATGTTTTATTTCATTGAAGTTTTAATGTATGGTACCTTTAAAGTTTGCTATCATGTGATTGAGATGGTGCTAACTGGTTTTAGTATTTAAAGAGAATTAGTTTAGTGTTAGATCACATCTGATGAAGCAGGGTACTGTGAAAACGCTCATGTGATTTTACTTAATAAAACAGAAAAAAATATTGGAGTCCTTGGCCATTTTTGAGTCCCATCGTGTCTTGGAATTGGTTACAATAATATTGTTGGACTTGCAGTTAATGTATCACATAGATCTCACCATTATCAGGCACTAAAGAAAATTAACTAGCTAGAACTTTAAAATACAATAAATTATCCCTACTAAATGTCATCCATACTGTAAAACTAAATAAGTGCCCACGTCTTACAAATATGGTACAAAGATACAACTCCGTAAGATCCTTAAGATCACTTAACCAAAGCCAAGTATACACTGTCAAATTATGTAATAGGTAATAGATGAGGAGACTCACTCTATTCTATCATTAAAGTTACCATACAGAATGCCATCTACTCACTTGCCAAATGAAGATACTCAAGCTTTCAGTAGGAAACCAGAGCAAAAGCTCAGTTGGAGTTGCACTGTAAGGGAATGATGTGGAAGCAGTGGTAACTCTGACGCAGTCAATGTTGTGGATTGATAGGCCAGTGAGTTCATGTGTAAAAGAACAACAGATGATGTAGGATGTAGCTGAAGAGAATATGTCACATGAATATGTTCTGGAACGTTTGTAGAATGCCCACAGGAAAAAGAGAACAAAGAATGTGCCCTCCATTTAGAAGAAAATTGTGTAAGGGAAGAGTTGCTTGATTTAATAGAGCTGGATAGACATATTAAGTTCAGTGAAAGAAACATATTAAAGAAAGTCAGTAAGACCCAAAATATTAGAAGTCTGATAAAACAAATGAACACAGTAATCAAGATTGTTAACAGAAATTCATGTGATTTAACCTAAGTAAATAGGATACATTACTGTGCTGCTAAATTAATAGATAAAGTCTTACCACAAAATACAACAATAAGGAGAAAGAAGGGAAGAAATCAAATTGAGAAAACTATAAAGTAATTAAGACAAGAAGTGTCACTGTTAGAAGAGGGAGCATATCAATGAAAATATTTAGAAAGACACGATAAAAGGAACACAAAGTACCAGAAGAAACCCAGCTCTATTGTACAGTATCGCAAATAAACTAAAGAGAGCACAGGCAGAAACACTTAGAGGAGATACACAGATAAATATAAAGGAAGAGTACAAAGTAAGCAATTCATTGATGACCCAGTAAGTTTTATAGAGAATTGGGGAAAAAAAGCAAAAGGAATAGAAATACCACCAAAAAAAAAAAAGAAGAAATAAGACACATTTTGGAAAAATATCTATCAAGACCCTGTGGAACATAACAAAAATACTGAATGGATAGAAGAAGTAAAAGAAACAGTAAGAAGTTCAAATGTACAGCACATGAAATGGGATGAAGTAAAAGCCAAAGAAACTGAAGCAAACTTAAGAAAAGCTCCTAAACAAAAAACCCCAGGCCTGGATACCTAACCTCTGGCTTAAAGTATTAACATCTTTACATGAAGATTTAACCCTAAGTTAGGAACTACTTGTATGCACTTCCTGAACAGACACTGACCTTGGTTAACAACAGGAAACAATGAGTGAATTGCAAGCTATCCTAAAAAAACTACAGACCAATAACTTGCCTTCTGACAATGGATAAACTACATACTGGAATTGATGCTGACATAATTTATAGTCATTTAGAAGAAAACTCAATCATGGCAATAGAACAAATGGGTAACAAAAGAAAGTCATGTGGAACAAAGGATCATTTGTTGTTAAAGTTATAATGGAGAGTTGTAAAAAGGGGAAGAATCGAAGTATGGCATGGATAAATTACAAAAAAAGGATTTAACAGTATCCCACATTCATGGATAAAGGAGCGTTTACCAATGTGTAAGATACACCCTACATTGATCAATTACATTATAGTGAATGTTGAACAGTGGCATACCACTTTGCAGCTAATCCATGATAAAGGACAAATTATTATCCTAGGGATACAATTTCAAAGGGGGATCCCAGGGTGACTCTTTCACCACTGCTCTTTTGTCTTGCCATTAACCCATTAAGCTGTCTACTTAACAGATTAGGTCAAGGTTATAATTTGGCTCCCAGAAAACAACAAAGTGTAAAGACTTCTCATCTATTTGTGGATGATTTAAAAACTGTACAGTTCATCAGATGTGGAGATGAAAGCCCAACTGCGAGTAGTCAAAACTTTCTCAGATGATATAAAAATGTCATTTGGTCTTGATAAATGTGCAAAAGCAACATTTAAAGCAGGAAGCTGCAACACCGACAAAATATCAGTCTGGGACAGGAATGTGATATAAAGGAATTTGAGCAGGGGGGAGTGTATAAATATTTGGGAACTGATGAAGGATTGACAATAAAACATAAACAAATACAAACAAAACTCAGTAAGAAATATTTTAAAAGACTAAAATTAATACTGAAAGTAACCTTGACATCTAAGAACAAAGTCCAACCTATAAACCAATTTGCTCTTCCTGTCCTGACTTACTTACCCATGAAAATGTAGAAAAGATATATTATCAGGGTTTGGAAATTGGTATAATGGTTAAGGTGTTTACCCTGTACACATAAGGTACAAGGTTTGATTCTTTCCTTTTCCCTCTGCACATGGGAGGCCCATCAGCTGATCCAGGGAACTAAAGACCCATAAGCTTGGCCAGTCTTATCTGTAAGGCCATGGAGAGAATTACCATGGACCTGATCAATAATGACATAAGAACTGTCCGAAAACTAGACAAGATACAACTTGGCTTTGTCTTGCCTACTCAATCTGGTGGACGTCAAGAAAGTCACCAGGGCCATGGATGAGGGTAAAAGAGTATACACTGCTTATGTAAATCTGGCCAAAGCTTTTGACAAAACCTACCACTCAGAGATCATAAATAAATGTATTGAATTAGGCATAACCCCCTACATTGTCAGATGGATAGCCAACTGGTTCACTACAGGACACATGTCCAGATAGGTAAATCCACTTCCAATAAGAAACCCATCTCACAGGGCTCAGTGTTGGGACCCCTTCCTGTCTGGTATATACATCTCTAAAGTGAAAGCCAATGCTAGGGTCCTCTGGCTCACCAAGTTCACTGATGACTGTAAGCTGGGAGCAATCATTGAATCCCCAAACG
Organism: Protopterus annectens; assembly: GCF_019279795.1. Classification (NCBI taxonomy): domain Eukaryota; kingdom Metazoa; phylum Chordata; order Ceratodontiformes; family Protopteridae; genus Protopterus; species Protopterus annectens. The sequence goes on from NC_056732.1 coordinate 407,292,996, forward strand.
ATGTTGACATCCTACCAACAGGCCTAAAAATGACAAACGACTGCTGTCAAAACCATGGTCAATGCATAATCATACCCTTTTGTAGAGCAGATATCCCTACAAATTATAATACTGATAGCACACCCGTGAAGTAGACCCAGTGGTGAAGGACCTAAGAAAACATATAAATAGTAACCTAAACTTTGGCCACCAGGTAGCTACAGTAGTGAGGAAACCCTTCTGTGTGGCTCAATTTATAAGTAAAGGCATAGCAGCAAGATCAAAGTCATAGTGCCATTGTACTCTGACCTCGTCAGGTCCAAACTTAAGTACCATGCTCCCTTCTGCAGGTACCTTACCAGGCATTTATACCAACTGGAGTGGCCCCAGAGGATTCTCACTAATAAATACAAAGAGTAGACACAGGCCTTATGCAGAATGATTAAAGGCACTATCCCTTTACTCCGTTTCATATAGTTTATCAAGAGGGGACTTATGCCTGACCTACAAGGTATTCTCTTATCCAGCCCTGATGAAAATGTAACCCTTTTACAATTTTTCTTGCAAATACGTGATGAGTTCCATGGACCTGAACCTTATTTGTGACTCTGAACTTGCTGGAGAGACATATTTGTATCCCAGAAGCTACCTTGTCTATGGAATAAACTTATCATCTTCGTAAAATCAGAATCACATTTATTGGCCAAGTATGCATGCATACAAGGAATTTGACTCCAGTTTCAGTGATTCTCCAAGTATGTATTACATAACATATATACAACTATTAAGAACAAGACAAACGACATACATGCAACTATTAAAAACAAGACAAAAAAGTACATATACAAGGTGCAAAGTGAAACTCAATGTAAGAAATACTGAAATAAACTCTGAAAGAAACAGGTATTAACAATATGTAAACAATACTGCAGAATCCTTGGAGGCTTGGGGAAAAGAATACCTCAGCCTAATAAGCTGAGTTAACCGTTTATGAACTTGATTGCCTGGATAAATAGATGGGAAACCATAAATTCACTCCTGGGTTACTGCCTATGTCACTTATGGACAGAGGCAGTCTGTAAAATGACTCAGGACTGCAACACCCAAAGACCCACTACACTGATACAATCCCATCCCATATCTGGGGGATTAAGATATAATATTGTTATATCCTAGGTATTATTGGCTAGGCTTGTAAATGCTCTTGTGCCATTAGCCTAGTAATCACCTATGAACTAGTCCAAGGACTCTTTTCAGCCAGGGCCGACAGGTACATGTAATTAATTATACTATAAATTCAACATACACACATTCATAGGCTCATTGATAAGAATTACATAATCAGTCTTAAAACACTACAAGACTAACCAACAAAGTATAATCAGAAAGTTACCTCCAGCCTTGTGGAGGGCAGCACAAGATACACCAGGGAGAGTTAGAGGTTGTCAATCCAGTTATCTCGGTTTACCCTGAAGGTGCAATGTTGCTACTCTGTTTGACATGCAGTGGAAGTTTGTTGCAGAGCTGGAGGATGCATTGAAATATGAAGTCACACCAGAGTGTCTTCTATTGATTAACAAAGGTTTACTTTCCTTAACTGAGCATTTGAGGAACCATTTTTGCTCTGGTAAGGAAATGGAGGTCAAGGTGGGTCAAACCTTTCATAGTCTGAAAGGTTAGATAAAATCACCACATATGGGTCTATAAGAGACTTGGTACAGAGACAGGGCTGCCATTCTGTCTAGATAACTGGGATATTCAGGTCATTGATGATTTTAGTTAGCAATCTTTGAGGTCTCTCACTTTGAGTGATAATTTTCCACAGCTACATGACAAAAAGTCCAGTATTGTGTAGAATAGGTCTGGTAAGAAATGCATAAAGGGGAATAAAGACTTCTTTGGCTCTAGAGAATATATGTTTAAAAATTAATTACACCAGACAGGATTTCTGAACTACTATGGAGACACAATAGCCTAAAAGATATGCAACCATCAACAAGAGTGCCTAGATCCCAGATATCACTATCTGGTTAGAGGGGTATGTTAACTATGAGGTATGACATGGAAATATTTTGTTACCTAAAATTAAGTGTACTACATTTTTTAATATTTAGTTTGAGACTGTTGTCCTTGCACCAGTTGTTACTACAGACCAGCCTATGTAGGAGCAGTTACAAGCAATACCACCCAATCAGCAGTTATCTGCAAACTCAGCCATAACTGAGCAGTATAGGCTTTGTGGTATGAGAACAGTTTGCTTGTTTACTTGTTTGTATTTGTTATCCGGGGTAGAGCAATGATCTACATGAACCTTTTACTAATTTAACCCAGGAGCACTGTCTGGTTAAGTAACAACATCAGGGTCAGACAGAAGGCAAATGGAGGCTGAGGTGCTCATACCCAGGACTATAATAAGCAGCTCATTGACAACTCATATCCTTAATCCTTTTGGGGACAACAGATGCCAAATAGGACAGGTCCCAGCACTGAGCCCTGTACTGCACTACTGGTGACGTTTCTTGCTTTCAGCAGTGGCATCTATGACTCCAACCACTTGGGTTCTGTCAGACAATCAGATAGATATCTGTCACGCAACATGTGGATTTATATTCATATTTACAAGTCTCTTAGAAATACATGCATGAGGAATAGTGTCAAAGGCCTTAGCCAAGGTCCACATATGGTGTATGTATTGCATAATTGCTATCCACTCTTTTGGTAATTTTTTTGAAGAAATTAACAAGTTATGGAGACAGGACTTGCCTTTGGCAAAGCCAAATTAATGAGGGTCCAGGCTTAAGGGAATTTCAATGTCCAGATTATTGAGGTCTGAGATATGTTCCACAGCTAGACAAATGAGGCTAGAGAGAGACTAATCAGCTTACAGTTACCAGGGTCCATAGTTGTATCACCCTTGTTTACTGGCATAACAATGGCGGTTTTCCAGGCTTCAGGAATGTAAGCAGTGGAAAAGTTTAGATTACAAAGGTTAAGTAAGGATTCAGAAAAGTATTTTGTACTGATAACCAGGTAACCTCATATAATATCACACTCCATGGAGGAGGTGATTTTGGTTTTTGAGAGGGCTGAGAAATTTTGTTCCATAGTAATTATAGGGTTGGCTGGGAATGTGCAATATGTGGAGTAGTAATAACTTTGGGTGGAGTACAATTTGCACTTAATTTATCACCCAAGACATTAGCTATTTCTTTTGGGTCAGAGTGGCCAATGTTATTGTAGATTAGCTCTAACTATTGCTGGGTGTTAGTTCTTAACTTCCTGACACAGTTAAAGAACCACAATGTTTGTCTTTGGTTCCGGACATTGTTACAGAAAAAATATAGTTTTTGGTTTCAATGGCTATTTTTGAGTTTATTTTCAGCTTTGTGCTTTCTAATGGTACCATTAAGCTCCTTGCTAGTTTAGTTAAGTGTACTGATAAGGTAAGCAGAATGGGTCGCTTAAAAGCATTAAGCAATTTCTTCTTCTTGTTATGTAGTTTATATGGTGTTTCACAGTAAGGGCTGGCTTTTATATTTCCCATTATATTTGATTTTATAGTGACTGCCTTATCCATACAACTATTTCACTGGGAGTAGAAATCAAAGGCATAGGTGGCAGCTTTAGCAATGGGACTGGTCAGAGAAGGATTACATCAGGATTGCTTTAGGTCATCAGATAGATGAAGAAGATTTGCTCTTCAGAAGTCCTTAAGCACATAAGTATTTGGAGGGGAAGTATTACCAATTTTAAAGGAATAGGTCACTAACTTATGGTCTGCTTTAACAAGGGATGATAATAAATGTGGAGTATAGCAAGAAGATTACTTGTACGAATAAAATTAAGGGTATTTGGAGTTGCAAGTAGGATGGTTATGTATAAGGTAGTTAGCATATAATGTCAAGGAAGTGTTGAGCATTCAAATCATTGATGGCGTGGATCTGCCAGTTTACTGACAGATTGGTACCCATTGTGGTCACTAAGAGACATATGGGTATTCTATAGGAAGCTATGACATTTGGGATGATATGGATATCAGTAACGAAGTGATGTCATCTTTTACAAATACCATCATGTCCCTGTAATTTTCAATAGGTCTGAAGACACAAAAGATATTAAACCGAGGAATAAAGGGAGTACTTTCACTGCTTTGAAACCATGTCTTTGTAACTGTATATATATGAAATGCATTCATATTAGAGAAAGGCGTCAAATTTGGGTGTTTTTAGGATCTTTGCTTGGAAGTGTTTGCATAGGTATGTTTATACCCCATGTAGACTCCAAATAATTTTTCCTTGGGGAGACAGCAAATGTTGGAGGTGTGATGGGGAAGAAAGAGGTTACTGAGAACATATTTTCTGGGAGTGTAATGAGTTGGCAGACTTTAAAGATTCCCTGCAGACTGCTTTGAGAGAGATTATGGGTGAACAAATTGGTGTAATTAAGGAAATGATTTTTTTTTGAGCTATGATACAGAATTGGAATTTCCTAGAAATAGTAAGGCCTTGCTGAGTCTAATTATGGTGGCTGCCAAAAAAGCAATTACTAGAACATGGAACTCCAAGTCTGGTCCTCACTAATATGTAAGAATGCTGCACATCCCTACTGTAATGCCTTCCCTAGTAAGGTCAGATCACAAAATGGTCCCCTTTGAAGTAAAAATAAAACCTAAACTCCCAGCTAAACCTGGAATATTCAGGAACTATTCTACGGCTACCTAGTTCTATAAAGTGAGAAACTGGCAAAATGTCAAGCCCTCATACCCCCAAGAACACAGCTGCCTATGCAGAACTGTTCACAGAAACCCTGTACAAGCATGTTAATAGCTGCATTGAGGCAGCTGTACCCACCAGGAAGAAGTACAGAACTAACTAAAAAAACATGCCAGTCTGGTGGAATCACAAAATCAATACGGTGTATAACAGGAGGAAGAAACTCATGGCAAAAATTAGGATGTGCAGCACCCAGCAGGATAAAAGCACTTTCAAACGAAACAAACAACTCAGAGGACAAATAAGTCTAACAAAGCCCAATATGAGAAAAGTTTGGCCTCTCAGGCCAATGACAACCACAAAGCATTCTTTAGCTATGTCTGCAAGCTCAAAGGCAATGCACAATTGTGTGCAGAGCTCATTGTAAATCAAGCCACCTATACTGAGCCAGAAGACATAGCAAACGTCCTGGCTGAAGTTCAGCTCCAACTTTACCCATCTCTCCTCCTCAACCTTCCCTCAAGAAATATCATCAAATATAACTCCCTCTACTACCACTAGGGAACAGGTCCTTAAAGCTCTTTCTAAGACCAAGAACACTGCATCAATGGGCCCAGACAATATCCTAGGATGCCTTCTAAATAGCATGAAACATGACCTATCAGGTCCTCTGGAATTGCTATTTAACTGTAGCCTCCAAACAGGTTTCGTGCCTCATGAATGGAGAAAGGCACATACATCCCTCTGCACAAAGGTGGGCCATCTACAGACCCATAAGTCTCACTAGTCTTATGTGTAAAGCCATGAAAAGAATTACCATGGAGATGCTCACTAGAGATATAGTAAACCTCCAGACACTGGACCCAACCCAGTTTGGTTTCATCAAAGGCAGATCATGCCTACTCAACCTGGTGGACTTCTTTGAGAAGGTCACCAAAGCAATGGATGAGGGCAAAATCGTTCACACTGTCTACCTTGACCTAGCCAGGGCATTGTTGACAAACTCAAGAAGTTATGTACAAACCCATATGTCATCCGGTGGATAGCCAACTGGCTCACAGACAGGACCTAACAAGTTAGAATTGGGGAGTCCACCTCTACAAAGAGGCCAGTCACAAGTGGAGTCCCTCAGGGATCAGTCCTTGGACTGCTCCTTTTTGGTATTTACTTCCCTGCAGTCAACTCCAATGTCAGTGGTCTCTGGCTGACTAAATTTGCAGATGATTGCAAATTAGGAGCTATCATTGAATCTCACACTGACACAAATGTTCTCCAGGAAGGACTGACACAGACTAGTGTCAGAGCCATTAACTAAAACTAAATGCCAAGAAATGCATAACAGTATCCTTTTATAAGTCATCCATCTCTGGTAACTATATTGACAACATACCCCTTAGAGTTGACCCAGTAGTCAGGGACTTAAGGATACGCATAGATAGTAATCTAGCCTTTGACCATCATGTGTCTACAGTGGAGATGAAATTATTCTATGTTTCACACCTTATAAACAAAGGTATAGCATCTAAGTCCAAGGAAGCCATTGTTTCACTGTAAAAGGCATTCATCAGACCTATCACTGAGTACAATGCCCCCTTTGGTATGTACCTAACCAGGCATATCCAACAACTGGAACATCCACAGAGGTTCCTCACTAAAAGAATAAAGCGTGCAAGTAAAATGTCCTTTGCAGGCTGCCTCAAGGTCCTATCCTTGTATTCTGTCTCCTACAGGCTTTTGAGGGGATACAGGGCATTGCCAGACCCCACTCTGATGTACCTCCTGCATATCCACAAAACAAACAGCACCAGAACTGCCCATTCTAAAGACATAAACCTTGCCTGTGGTATACATAGGACCTGCTGGAGAGATAGGTATGTATCCCAGAGATTACAGTGTCTATGGAACAGGCTCCCCATCCATGTGAAGCAGAGTTCCTCCCTAACCCAATTCAAGTGCAGCTTGGACAATTGGATGAGAAATTGGAAATTCATCCATGGTTTGGCACCTATGTTTCTAATGGACACAGGTAACCTGTAAATGGTTCATCTCCCAGGCCAATGCTTACACTTACCAATTGTATCAGAATTTGTCAGAGATTTGGGATATATGGCTAGGCTTAAAAAAGATTGTTGTGGTTATTAGCCTAGTAAACTCCTATGAATCTATAAACCAACTTTACTAGAAGTAGCGAATATAGCAACAGAGATAAAACAACTGGGAATGGGATCTTTAGAAAAGGGTAGGAGCAAATTACATAGGAAAAAAATGGGAATTGTGGGAACTATGATGGCCCCTCTTTACTCCAAGCCAGTAATCCAGGAGCCTCAATCCTCACCATTGACACCAGTGCGAGGCAGTCACTAAAAACAGGAATGGTTTTACACACTATTTCAAATGCAGCTGTCTTCATCAAGCACAATTTCCTTCAAGAGCACACAGGGAAGACACTCCACTGGGATTGGACACTCTGTCTCTCCAGATCCCAAATCAGACTCACTTTGGAGCACTGTTTCCCAGTTCCAAGTATCTGACACACATACACAGACACACACACACACACACACACACACACACACACACACTTGAATATCTGTTTTTTCACATACACACATACCTGGGAAAGGCTGACATAGATTCACCAGCTGTCCTCCCCCCTTTCCAGACTACAAGGTAGATTGCCATCACCAGTCAAATACTCTTAAGGCCTTTACAAACAATAACCAATTATACTGTGTCAAATTAAAATTGATATAAATGATAGAGTATGACCGAAGCAGTAAGGCTTACTGGAGTGGCCACAGTGTCACTAAAATAAGCACACGTACTCTCAAGGTGTTAAAAGTATTCTCTAAAGACCAGCCACAATGAAAAGGTATAAAAATATTTAATAATGGATAATAAAATAGAGAACAGGAGAATACTTAATATTTAGTTACAATAAACAACAGAGTTTTTAATAATTGGAAATATAAAAATAACACAGTTAGATAGAATCTCACAGATGCAGAAAAAGAAATAACTAATCTCACTGTACTTTTCCTAACTGAACTAGACACACTGTCCCTGGTTAACTCACTTATTATCACAAGGCAAGATGTACTGCTGAGATGCTCACTTCTACAAGGCAAGAGGAGATACTACACTGTGACTGAACTGTACAACTGACAAATGAACAGCCAACAACTCAACTGCGATGACTGACATAGATCTTTTATATCAGATTCCAAAGAAAAACAAACAAACTGTTGCTGCCAGAGTTCCATCCTTCAGCTGGTTTATAGAATGACATCACATCGAGTCACCTGACTCTGGCACATTACACATTCAGAACTGTGTTAAGATTTTGTTGCAGCATTTTTAACATAAGTAATGTTTACAAATACATTTTTAATACAAGCATCTGTAAAAATCAATGTGACAGTCAAATGACACAAGACCACCCACAAAACGTCAGCCAGCCATGCTGGCATACGCCTTACCTCTCCCAGTACAGCTGTCAATACCCCACAATGTCACAGGAGCAATAAATGCAGAGGAGGAACAAGGTTTAAGAGAAAGCAGGATTTAAATGAACTATGTAATGTTTGACTGACAATGACTGGATAGATTACAAATGATGTATAATGTTTGCAACTACAATTGTGTCAACATGCTTTATAATATATAATGTTTGCAGCTAGAATTGTGTCAGTATGGTTTGTTTTCATTTATATAAATGTAAGACTGCCTTTGTCATATGTGATCATTTAATAAAGATGTTTCCTGTTTAAAAAAAAAAGAAAGAAAAAAACATACAAGGAAGCAGGATTACGGAGAAACATTAAGAGAAAACATTAATAGGGAAGAAGTAGAGAGTCTCCTAGAAGAAATGCTATAGACACATAGAGGTAGATCATAACAGAGAGACTTTTAGAAGCTGGGACAGATGGAGAGAAAAGACCTAAAATGATATTCAGTCTAGGAAAACTGTCCTCTGTACTCAATTTGGAATATATTAAAATAAAGCACAAAGTAATTTGAGATGTTTCATACTGTTTGGAAATGGAAAATTTATTTTTAAAAGAACAATCATATTTATAAATAATTTGTAAACATTGTACATTGTCATTGAAGCAGCTCTAATAAAAAAAATAAATAAATTAAAAAAGCACAATACAGGCAGCAAAGACTTTAGTTAGAATGCAAAATTCATGGTAAGAGAGGTGCAGACCATCTCTGACAAAGTAGGAAGGCTTGTCATAGGCAGCAAAGGTTTTAGCCAGAAAGGAAAATTCAATGCAAGAGAGCTGGAACCCTGTTCTGGGCAGCATTCGAGTGTCTTTCTTGCCAGAGTCATATGCTTAGCAAGATCAGTCTTGCCTGAGTCACATGCTTAGCAAGATCAGTCATATCCTTCTGCAGTTTTGCTTGGGTAAAGCACCAAACGCCCATATGAACCACTACTAGGTCACAACTGTATTTGTCAGGATGGAGGGATATAACAGCCCATGTTGCTTCCTGGATCATGGCTCCAGAAAGAAAGCTGTCATTCCACTCTTAATCAAGCCAAGTGAGGTTTGTGTCCATATGCCTGAGAAGAGAGTACCCTATTACAAAACATTACCATAGGTGGATGAAGTCTTAGTGGGCCTTATGGGTTTGCAGTCTGCACACATCTCAGAGGTGTGTATACTGACTATGAGCATGCAAGGTAAAGGTATGGGTGTTGCTGTGTGAATTAATACCTGGTTTCTTAGTCCCTAGTCTGGGATGTTTTAGCAGTGTCCTCTGAACAACCTCAGGATGTAGTTTAGGTGCTGTATAATGTTGGTGTGGGTGACTACTGTGCTTTCTGAAGAGGTTCTGAGGTGAAACTGTAGTCTACAAGTTGAATAATTACATCTCTAATATTAAATTATTGTGAGGTAGCAATAGAGTTTTCAGTAAGCATGAGACAGTTACTATACTCCATCAAAATGCTTAGTGTTGTCAGGCCAGCTACAGAAGGAGCAAGAACTGACTGAGATTCCTCATCACTCAGTACAGTTGAAGGACTATGAGAAAACAGAACAGATTAATAATCTGCTCTTGGTGTAAAACAGATGGGTGGAATTGATTTAGAAAATGGTGATCATCTGCAATATCACTGAAGGATACACGGATAAAAGAGCTGACTCTGGATGTAAAAACTACTAGACTCTATGAATAATAAGTAATAGTGGTAGCAATCATAAGTGCAAAAATGTAAACGTAGTAGTGATATGTAGCAACAGTAATCTGAAACCAATTAATCTAACGCAATAGTCTGAAGTGAAGTAACTGACAGAGATTGCTTCGATTTCTGCAACAGTCAGTACAAGCAGCAATGATTAGTGTGTGAGGTATAATCAACAGCTGAAATAATAAGTTAATCTAGCCTTTACATAACTAATAGCAATCTAGCCTAATGGCGGCAGGTGCAGTAACTGGAAAGCACTAGCCACAGATAATCTAACCAAATAGTTCCAAGAGCAGTTACTGTACAGAACATGTTGCAGTGTGTTAACAATTGAACAGTCACATGAGCAACAGCAGCATTTATTTTTATTTATTATTTATTTCGTTTGTGTGTTTTCCTGTTCATGGTTTTAGTTAAATAAACAGCACTGTCTGTACAGCAGCAAGTGTTATATGCTTAGCAACACAATCTGTGTATTTTGCTAAATAATATACACGGAGTAACGGTTAAAACAGAAGCGCAACAAGTGAAAGTGAATCGAAATAGAGAAGTACACACTGATTAGCATTCACTACATTAGTTGTACAGATCGTGAAATAAGTAATTAGGCCAGAATCAAGGTATTTTGTAACCCAAATCATCACATTTGCATTTGGGTACATTTTGCATATTGTCACGGTGCATGGTTTTGAAGTATTTGTGACACGATTTTCTGATGTGGGGTGGGAGTGAGATTGAAACTGCTATACTATTTTAGAAAAAGCTTTTTCAGTAAAACCAGTGGTCATATCAAAGTATAAGATTCTTGTATGATGATCTGATAATAACTCCTTAATCATACCATCACTATGTCCACAACCTCTTCATTCTTTAGAAGACATATATGTCAGTACTTTTCCTTTAAATATGTTATCTCATAAAACAAACAAATAAAAAAAATCCTTGCACTCAGACATCTGCCTATAGATATATAGCCAAACAATCAATTTATGCTGTACTGTCAAGCTCAGCATAAGGGTGAAATATGGTATGTATACAGCTAGTGTGTTTGGCTTTATTGGCCTGAATACACCATAGAGACTTAAAAGTCAATAGTCATCGGCATTATGTAGCCATGTAGCTGAAACATTATGTCTTTTAAGTGCAATTTGCATGCAGGAGGTTTAAGGTATTACTCAATGAAAACTCTAGCATGGCTGAGTCTTTCTTGTAGTTTTTACTAAATGGTGTGTCTCTGTGAACTTTTTACCCTTTTGTTTTGGATATTATTTGGGATATTCTGCAGTTCCCCTAATGTTTATGGACATCGTGCTTGCTTTACAGCTCTGTATTTCCAATGTATAGCCAATCAATCTACTTATGTTGTACTAACAAGCTAAGAAAAAGAACAAAACATGGAATGTCTGCACCTAATGGAGCTAGCTGGCCTGAATGTAACACAGTGACTCAAAAAAGTAAAAAGTCAGGGCAAGTAGAAGCCATGCATTTGAAACATTGGTATGTCCTTAAGGGATCGTTTGCATAGAGGTCGTTTTAATTATTTAATTAGTGATTAAATGACTATAAAATGTGTAAAGGACAGTTACAATTGTATCTGAGGAAGTCCTAATTACTGGGACGAAAACGCGTTGTATGTGTATGAAGAGCGTTCATGCTTTTATGTTAGTTTTGGAATAAACTTGGTTTGCTACTCCGTGGTGGTGTTCGTCTCTTAAGCAACTCATTTTCTGTGGATTAATCGTTTGCATATATCCCAAGGACCTCTACTTCTGAACATTTAAGGTGCTACACAGGGAAGACACTAGGATGGCTGGGTCTTATCGTTTTTACTTTAAATGTTACTATTTCCTTTAATGAAAGCACATCAAATAGTAACCAAAAGATCTCTTATAATATTTTTTGCTTATTTAAAAGGCTGGCAATTTTGCATTAAATGCTTTCCCTCACAAAACAATTCTTCCTTCACATAAGTACTCTCCTGTCTTCTCAATTAAATTCAGTGCAAACAATCTCAACATCTTCCTTTAACAACACTCAATCTAGTATGTGTATAGTGCAACCCTACCAGCACCCAAGAAACCATAAAAATAGGTTCACATCGTTTTAGGAATGAGTAAAATCCACTGGGAATGTAAAAACCAGAGTGAAGGAACTTCTTAAGTATCAATAATTTATTAAATTGTTAAAAACGTTCTAAAACGTTAACGCAATTTTGGCACAATACATAGAACTTCTTCAGAGCAAAATCTACTCTTTTACCATCTGCTTAAATACTTTTGTTCATTAAACAATTAATTATGTAAATTAAACTTGTAAATCAAGTTTTTACAGGGACATTCTAACATATCCAAAAAAGCATGAAGAACAAAACCTATTGTGCCTAATACAAACATATTTACTCTTTACTTCCAACAACTAAGGATAAATATCCAACCAAGAAAGGTTAAAAAAAACACTTATTAAAGAAATTCCTGCTTATGAAAATGCAATACAAGTGTGTACCAAATTTATGTATAAAAATCATAACTTTGCAGACCTCATCTTTAAAACAAAACATATAGAAATGTAATCATTTAATCCTTGGGGGAGGGGTGATGTGGTGTCCAGTCTAATTGGCCAGACTAACTCCCTATACTCTATCCTAGTTTCACTATACCCCTCCCCCAATATCAAAGGGTATTCTTTCTAAAATACAAAACTAAAATTTTGTAAAACCATCGCAAAGCAGGTGCCAGTGTCCTACTATTGTATTTTATAACCATGGAGTTCATAAAATTTAATGCTATAATGGGGGAATTTGTCTGGTTGTCATTCACTACAGAATTAGCAAGAAGGGGAGTATACTTAACTCCGCTATCTCTAAACACTTGTGTTTTTACATTGGACAGTAAATCCAGGGGATATCCCCTCTCCAAAAACATTTTGCACATTGTGTCCAACAAGGACATAAAATCTTCCTCTTTGGAAACCATTCATACTGCTCTAATGAGCTGTCCCTCAACCAAGTTCTTTTTGCAGTGCCAAGGATGGCAATGTCTGTAATGTTTAATGTAAGTGGTAAATGTAGTTTTTCTGTAAATGAATTAAACAAATCATCACCCCATATCACTAAGTTCACATCTAAAAAGTGAGAAGATTGTAGTGAATATTTGTGGACGAAATGTAAATAAATCAGTAGCCTCTGTTATATACTCTAAAAATTTATATTTGCACGATGCATTATCTTTCCATATAATAAAAATATTATTCAGGTATCTACCATAAAATTTCCAACAATGTAGGTAGGGGAACGTCAAAGCATGAACCTTTTCCTATGTCAGCACAAACAAATTAGCATATACTGGGGCACAGGCTGTGCCCATCACTACCCTTTTGACTTGTCTTTAAAACTCTCCCTCAAAAAACATAAAATTATTGTACACAACCATTTCCTTCAAATCCATGATAAGCCTTATTTCTTTATCATCTAAAAGCTGTTATTCACTAACAGCCACATGAAAATATTCTAAACCAATGTTGTGGGGTATGCTCATAAAGATATCAATAACGTCCACTGTAAGGAAACAAATGTTATCTTTGCACATTTCTGGAGTCAGTTTCCTCAAAGAATTCCATGAATGCTTAAGGACATTGGGATACCTGTTCAAAATATTATTCAATTTCATATCAATAAAAATAGCCAAAGGGTAGGTCATAGACCCCTGTGCCAAAACAATAAGTCTGAAGGGGGGATTTAACACATCCTTGTGAGTTTTTTGGGATCCCAAATAGGGCAGGAATTGCAGGGTGTTTCTTAGAGAAAAAGTCCATTATGTCTCGTGTTATCAAACCCTGAACTAAAACATCTTGTAAGTTTACATCATTTTTTCTGTAGACAATATTCATCTAATTTCTAGAAAGAACTGAATATTTGGGGTCATCCTGTAGCATGTCAAAAACTTTGCTAACGTAGTCAATGTGGTTAGCTATTACTACCCCTCCTTTGTCAGGTTTCAAGATTCTAATACATTTATCATAGATTAAAGTGTCTAATAATTTACACTCTTCTAATACTAAATTATAAAAAAAAACATTTATGTTTCTCATTGAAAACAGAACACAAGTCTTTCTCACAAGCTTTCTCAAAAAGTAAAAGTCTTGTTCAAAGGAGGGTTGTAAAGACTTCTCTTTCTTCATACATTGGCAATAAACAGGAGGTTAGCATTACAGTTTAACACTGATAGATTAAATTTTCTAGCAAATAATTTCTAATCCAGTATATAACATTTTATTTGCCTTTCTAGTAGGGACAAATTTAAACCCCTTCTCAAAAAGAGTAAAAAAAATAATCCTTGTCAACTGTCAAGTTGCTGTAATTAAAAATATGTAATCCTTTTCTGGTAAAGATTCTATCATCATGTGAATAAGTAATGTCATCACCTGTGTCACCTACCTCCGAATTAAACACAATATGCAAAATGTCTTCGGATAGGGAATATTCCCTGGATTTACTTTCTGATATAAAAGTATTACAAAAGGAAATACTGTCAGCCAAGCTATCCGGAATTTTGTAATAATTATAAGTCATCTGTTTATATCAATATGATTTATATAGACGTGTGAAAGTGGGAGATACTGCCAGCACAGCTGTCTGGAATTTTGTAAATAATTATATGTCATTTGTGAATATTAATATAATTTATATAGAAGTGTGACAAAGGGAGACACTGCCAGCACAGCTGTCTGGAATTTTGTAAATGGTTATGTGTCATTTGTGAATGGTTATGTGTCATTTGTGACTATCAACCTGATTCATATGCTTGTGCTACAAATGTATTAGAACTGTATGTCATATACAGTAGATATAAAAAGAGTACACACTCTTGTTAAAATCCAGGTTTTTGTGATATAAAAAATGAGACCACAATAAATCATCTCAAAAACTTTTCCACCTTTAATGTGACCTATAACCTGTACAATTCAATTGAAAAAGAAACAAATCTGTTAGGGGAAAAATATAAAAAATTTAAAAAAGCGTACAATAAACTGGTTGCATAAGTGTGCAAATCCTTAAACTAATACTTTGTTGAAGCACCTTTTTATTTAATTACAACATTCAGTCTTCTTGAGTAGGAGTCTACCAGCATGACACATCTTGACTTGGCAATATCTGCCCACTCTTCCTTGCAAAAGTGATCCAAATCTGTCAGATTGCGAGGACATCTCTTGTACACAGCCCTCTTCGGATCACACCACAGATTTTCTATTGGATTTAGGTCTGGGCTCTGGCTGGGCCATTCCAAAACTTTAATTTTCTTTTGGTGAAGCCATTCTTTTGTTGATTTGCATGTATGTTTGGGGTCACTCTTGTGTTGAAAGTGAAATTCCTCTTCATCTAAAGCTTTCTAGCAGATGCCTGAAGGTTTTGGGCCAAAAGTGACTGGCATTTGGAACTGTTCATAATTCTCTCTACCTTGACTAAAGCCCAGTTTCACCTGAAGAAAAGCAGCCCCAAAGCATGATACTGCCACCACCATGCTTCACTATGGGGATGGTATTTTTTTGGTGATGCGAAGTGTTGTTTTTGCGCCAAACATACCTTTTGGAATTGTGGGCAAAAAGTTCAACCTTGGTCTCATCAGAACATAACACATTTTCCCCCATGCTTTTGGGAGGCTTGATGTATTGATTTGCACATTTTAGCCGGGCCTGGATGTTTATCTGTGTAAAAAAAGGCTGCCGTCTTGCAACCCTACCCCATAGTCCAGACAAACGGAGAATATGGGAGACTGCTGTCACATGTAGTACACAACAAGTACTTGCCAGGTACACAACCAGTACTTGCCAAGATATCCTGCAGCTCCTTCAGTGTTGCTGCAGGTCTCTTGGCAGTCTCCCTGACCAGTTTTCGTCTGGTCTTTTCTTCAGTTTTGGAGGGACATCCAGTTCTTTGCAACGTCACTGCTGTCACATATTTTCTCCACTTTTTGACGACTGCCTTCACTGTATTCTATGGTATATCCAATGCTGTGAAAATTTTTTTGTACCCTTCTCCCGACCGATACCTTTCAACAAGGACATCCCTTTGATACTTTGTAAGCTCTCTGCGAACCATGGCTTTTGCTGTAGCAGGCAAATCCTACTAGGACAGCTGAACTTTATTTGGGGTTAATCAGTGTCTCTCTAACTGATGGCAGGTATGTACTCAAGAAGACTGCTGTAATTAAATCAAAGGTGCTTCAACAAAGTATTAGTTTAAGGGTGTGCACACACAACAAAGTATTAGTTTAAGGGTGTGCACACTTATGCAACCAGTGTATTGTACATTTTTTATATTTTTCCCCTAGCAGGTTTGTTTTTTCAATTGAATTGTACAGGTTATAGGTCACATTAAAAGGTGGGAAATTTTTGAAAGGGTTTATTGTGATCTCGTTTTTAGTATATCATAAAAACCTGGCATTTTAACAGGGGTGCGTACACTTTTTATATCTACCGTAAGATGGTTGGTACAGACATGTGTGCTGAAGAGATATATTGCAGAGTACTCAGTTTAAAGATGTATCCACAATGTACCCTACTGGAAAAGAACAGAAATATATATAAACTATTGTAACTGTGCAAATCTATATGTTTTAACAATGGGAAATGGCACATAGAAGGTTAACTTGCAAAACTTCGAAAAAAATAGTTGAAATTAAATTATTTTATAACCACGTAATACAAGAGAGGTCATCTTTCAGTTTCAGCGCAACAGGAGACATAATGTCTAGAACTAGAAGTTTTTAGTATTGTCTTTAAATATGGAGGAATGTAAATTATTTTTACGACTTCCACCATTTGCCAAAAGATCTAAGGTCTGTGTGTTTCTGCAGGTAGATGCCAAATCAATGGTTTTTGCCTGGAATAGTCAGATGACAAGAAGTGATATCATGCTGCAATTATCCCAGCAGCAATATTTGAGATACCAATTTAAGAACTCTCTGAGAGAGACTGTGCATTCTGTACTTGTCTTTGACCTGACATCAGCTGGAAAACCCACTCACCACATCTGTCTTGCCTTGTTATGAGTAAATAAGTCTAGGGTATAGTAATTTCTCTTAGACACAGTTGGGAATATACTGAAGTATAGCTTAGATGTTTTTCTTTATTTGGTACTTTTCCGTTAAAGGGGCACCAGGTGAAATGTGCGGTTGATGTGAAGTCACTGCTGCTTATAGAACCGCATTGCTTTCTGTGACCTATACCAGGTGGTTGTTTGAAAACAGCTCAATGTCTCTGATACAGAAAGTCTTGCATCTGCTTATCTTTCAAAACCTAGTAATATGGTAAACAGAACAAGATGAAACTTTCAAGCAAGTGACCATTCACAAGGCAAGCCCCACTATTAGCTGCAGAGGATGTCCAACTCCAAAATATAGAAGTTAAGGTAGTTCTGGCTCTTTCCTGCCATCTACGGCAGAACGGGGACTGATTTGCACAGTTTGGTCATCATTTTTGCTTCCAAGTCTTCCTGTAAAGTGTTAATTTGTATAACCCACAAGCAGGTTACTGCTGTAGTTCAGATAAGTAAGAGTTTCACGGACTACACAGCGCACACCTTTGTACATTAAGCTAGATGTCCACACACCACTAAGCACAAAATTCCACTATGAATCTGTTTGTTTGGATTTTACCCAATTAAATATTAAGATGACTAATTTTATTCCCTGGATCAGGCAAATTTTGTGGTCGATACTTTTTGAATGGAAGCATTCCTTCCACTTCCTGCTCAGAAGTCTTATTTTCGCCTGCTGCCCCGTTAACCGTTTGTACGAAGTAACACTGTATGTTTGGACGACTGTTTGTAGAAGCGTCACGTCACTGACCTGGGAGGGAATCCGTAACAGTCTGACAACAAAGGCAAAATTAAAAGCCTAATACAACAACAACAAAAAAGCATCACTGACTTGCGAGCCAAAATCAGTAGCACTCTCACAAGAAAGGCAACATTACAAACACGACACAAGAATTACATAATCAATTTTGACGTGATAAAATTAATAATACTGTGAGGAGGAAGCCAAAGTGACAAGCACATAACCAGGACTGATTACTCTACTCACTTGTTTTTTTATAAAATAACAGACAATTTTATTTTTAATACAAAAAAATAAAAAATATTACATCAGCTGTTGGTAATATCCACTACCACGTTGAACTTCAAAGTGCTGCCCCGATAACGGAAAAGTACCCTTTATTTATTTGAGACTATCCTGCAATGTTTTTTAAATATTTCCTGCAATTTTGATCTCTGATAATACTGCGATGATTTACGGAGTATTTTTTTTTGTTCTTTTATTATTTATTTAAACCTATCATTGTGGCTGATATTTACGAGACATATTTTAAGCTCTTAAGAGTACTTGCATATCTGTTTGGTTACACTGTGCAGGCCACTTTTAATAGCCTTTCTCTTGATCAAACTATTTGGATTAATAGTAACATTGCACAGTAAGATTGGACACCCTTTGCTAATGGCCTTAAAGCAGCTGATAAGGAGTGGCTGGTGGCAGTCCAAACTACCTTATAGTCTGGGCAAAAGGGGGCATAGCTAGTAAACCTGTGCCAGCCTTTCCCAGGTGTGTGTGTGTGTGTGTGTGTGTGTGTGTGTGTGTGTGTGTGTGTGTGTGTGTGTGTGTGTGTGTGTGTATAAATCAAATCTGAGAGAGTGTGTGTGTCAGCTACTTGGACAAGGACACGAAACACTGGTTGGACAGAGAGAGTGCTGGAGGTCTTGGCTTGGCCACTCAGCTGAAATCTCAACAATATAGCTGTGGCAGTGGGATCCGCGGTGGAGGTGCTGCGGTAGCGCTTTCGCCTCACAGTAAGACGCTGCTAGAGAGGTCTTGGCTTGGCCACTCAGCTGAAATCTCAACAATATAGCTGTGGCAGTGGGATCCGCGGTGGTGGTGCTGCGGTAGCGCTTTTGCCTCACAGTAAGATGCTGTCCGGTTTGACTCTCAGCTAAAGCGTCTTCTGCGTGGAGACATGCATGAATGGGCATACCTTCGTTGAAGGTTGTGCATTACGGCTGGCAACTCAGCACGTAAAAATCAACTGCCAATCATTAGTGGACCGGAGTTCTGCTGTGGCAACCCCTAACCGGGAAAAGCCGAAGGGCACAACAACAACATAGCTGTGGCAGTGGGGAGTCTTATAGGGGATCTGGTGAAAGAGGGATAAACCTACCGCAGACTAACTGTGGTCTCTGTGTGCTCTTAAGGGAAATTGCACTTTACTGTGTGTGTACTTGTCATCCTTCCAGTGCGCAAGTCCCCCATTGCTGCCATTTGTGAGGACTGAGGCTCCTTGACTACTGGGCCAGTGGTGGGGCATCACAAAAAGCACAAGTGGTTAGAGGTAGGGAAGTTAAGTATATTCCCCTTCTTGGTAATTCAGTGGCTTGACAGAGGCACAGCAAAATAATGGGCATAGTATCCTCCAAACTAAAGGGGTGGCGAAAGCCACAAAACTCTGGGCTAGGCTTATAAATGCCCTTGGGCAGATAGCCTAGTATGAACCTATGAACCTATGAATGATGAACAATTCCCCCAATGCATCAGCAAATTTTATGCAGAACAAAAATCAAAGCCACTCAATGAAGGCTGGAGTAATACAAAATCAAATACTCTAAAAAAAAATAAAAGAACAAAACCCTGATCAACATGGCTGAAAAAGAACTATAATAAAACAAATAACGTAAAATGAAAGGCAAGCAGTTTCACAGATACTCAATCTGCTTCTTCAGACCATATAAAAACACTAAAGGAAGAGCATTTCAAAATCCAACAAGGTCCAATCGCATGCAATCAGCTGCCTATTCACTAATAAATGAATCAACCAATCAAGTGTTCATTATGTGCCAAGCCCCAAAAGAGTGTAATTCAATGACGCAGGGGCAGGATTTCAAACACTGGCTTCAATGAAACCATCTTCCACCAGGAACAACTGGGATGGACCTTGTTGATCAGGGTTTTATTTATTTTTTTTAGAGTATAACATTTTATTAACTCTACAGCTATAGAGTACAATGATACTAGCACATTGGTCAAGAGTGTTATAGGCATAAATGGTCCATTCTTAAAATAGAAGTTAATGTGCATAAAACAGTGGGAGAAGCCCCACAGTTTGTATATAGGGTAGATAAAAAAAATCAAAAGAATTTTAGAGACTTAGAGGACTAGTGGGGGCACAGTAAGGAAGCAGATTAATCATGTAGAACCACCAAGTATAGGAGATGTAATTAGTCAGTATGTTATAGACAAAGATTCCATTAACTTGAGGAACTTTTGTGGTACTAAAATCACCTTCATGAAAAGTAATTTTTTTTCAATAAACATCTTTATTAAATTATCACGTATGATGTAGGCAATCTTTCATTTATATAAATTAAAAACATACTTTGACACCACTTTAGTTGCAAATATTATACATCGCATACACCAATTTAGCAACTGTAGTTGCAAACATTATACATAACTTATAATCTATCCAGTCATTGTCAGTTGAGCATTATATGGCTCATTCAAATCCTGCCTCTTAAATCTTGTTCCTTCTTTGCATATATTCTTCCCACAATTCCCATTTTTTTCTATGTAGTTTGCTCCATCCCTTTTTTAAAGATCCCAACTCCAGTTGTTTTACCTCTGTTACTATATTCACTACTTCTAGTAAAGTTAGTCTAGACTTTGATTTCCATTTTCTAGTAATTGCTTTTTCTGCAGCCATCATACTTAGACTCAGCAAGGCTTTACTATGACTATACAATTCTGATTCTATATCATAACTCAAAAAAATCATCTCCCCAGTCAATCCAATCAGCTCACCCAGCATCTCCAACAGAGCAGTTCGTATGGAATCCCTAAAGTCTGCCAGCTTATTACACTCCCCAAAAATATGTTCCAGGCCACCTCTTTCTTGCCCATTACAGCTCCAATATTTTCTGTCCACCTGAGGAAAAATTCTTTGGGGTCTACTTGGGGTATAAAAATACCTATGTAAACACTTCCAGGCAAAGATCCTAAATCTTCTAGACTTTGTTGCATATTTGGGAGATATACATATATCCCCCATTGTCTCTTTGTGAATTGTTTATCCAATCTCTCTTTACAATCCTTTCTAAGCTCCTCTGATTCTTATAATTAGCATGCAATATTTTATATGGTCTACTAATTATTCCTTTTTAATAGCAGCTTCTGTTCTAGATTCTATTAAAAACTCTACCAGTGCTGGTCTTTAATTTAGGACCCCCTATTTCTTTCTCTTTACCTATACTCTGATATCAATGCCCGATAGGGAAGGCAATCTCTAACCTGCAGTCCAAATACATTTTTGGCCTCTTCAACTTCTATTACCTTTCCTTTTCTAGTTATTTGCTCCCAATACCTTGGTTCCTTAGCCATTTTTCTCCAATAAATTCCAGCCCCTTCTTGCCTATTATCTGTATCCCTAACCACAGTCATCCCTATCAGAAGAATCTCTTTTCTCCATTCTTGTGCTGGTTTAGTTCTTAGAATATTCCCTGCTATTTTACGAATATAATACTCTGCATGATTTTTGTTGTTCTCCTTAAGAATCTGCATCCAAAATCCCAATCTTTCCTTGTTTCTTGAGCTTCCCCCCTGTATCATCATCATTCCTTTCCGCTTTGAATTATAGTTTCCTGCTTGTGCTTTGTGTAAGAGCCTTAACTGTGTTGCTCTAAAATACCCCCTCAAACTGGGTAATCTTTGTTCGCCTTGTGCTACTGGAAGAATCAGCTAATCCCAGTGGACCCTTGATGTCTTCCCTTCCCAGATAAAGTCCTTCAACTGTTTTTAATTGCTATCCACAGCTCCTCCTCTAGTTGATAAAAAATACCTTACCTGTGTACAGACTAAAGGGCCTAAAAACATTTTAATTGCTTGTATCTTAGTATCCATATCCATATAACGAAGCTTCCAGTTTCTCAATTTTTGCATTCTCTTTTGTTTAGTCTCTTCCCACATATCCTTAGCTGCCACAACAGAGTCATTTCTAATCCATACTCCTAAAGACTTAATTTTATCATGTCCCCGTAAATATGGATATAGTTAGACTAATTCATGTGTGGGTACATAATATACTGCTATTGTCTTTGTTTTAGCTTCATTAATTTTATATCCCGAGAAGATCTCAAACTGTCTTAAAATGTTCCACAGCACTGTAATATCTCTTTCTGGTTTTGCCATGTATAAAATAATATCATCTCCAAATAGACCCAGCTTTTCCTGACTTCCATACCAATTATATCCTTGAATTTCTGAGCCCCTTATTTTCTATGTCAATGGTTCAAAATATAATGCAAACAACAAAGGGGAAGCGGACAACCCTGCCTGGTTCCTCTATTCAAGAAGAGGTTATCAGAGAGGAACCCACCCACTTTAATTTTCACCTCAGATCCCTCATATATACTCCTAATCAACCTTATAATTGTATCAAGTAAAGCAGATGCTCCATCACCCTTGCCCATGAAGTCCCAGTCTACTCTGTCAAATGCTTTCTCTGCATCAAGACCCACCAGTAACGGTGGTAATTTCTTACATTCTGCTTCCCTTGGATCATCAATGTTCTGTTAATATTGTCGAATCTTTGCCTCCTCTCATCAAAACCACACTGATCCATATCTATCAATTTTGGTATCACTTTTGCCATTCTGTCAGCCATTACAGACAAACACTTTATAATCATGGTTCAGTATTGAAATGGGCCTGTATGAAGCTGGATCCGATGGATCTTTACGCTCTTTAGGTATTACCATTGCCACAGCCTTCTTCCAGGATGCTGGTACTTTTCCTCCTCTTAAAATACTTTTAAAACCTTCCAGATCTTTAACAATTTTTCCCTCCTAGCTTCCAAATGTCCACAGGAATACCATCTATTCCTGGGGACTTTCTTGTAGATTGGTTATACATAGCCATTTTTATCTCATCTCTTCTTATCCTAACTGTTGGTAATTGAGCCTCATCTACCTCTAACCTTGGCATATTTAAGTCTTCCATAAACATTTCCATTTTTACCTTGTCTTGATTTCCATATTTCTCTGCTTTACACAAACTTTCATAAATGTTTCGAAATATTTCTACACAATCTGTTACCTTCCTTATTATAGGCTCCCTAAGCTTGGTGACAGCCCTTTGCACTTTCTGTTGCCTGAGTCATTGTGCTAACAGTTTTTCTTCTCTAGAATTATCATCAAAAGACAGTTGCTTAACAGCAGTCTTTCTAAACTTCTGCATACTATCGAGATAATCCCTTATTTTCTGTTTAGCATTATGTGACTGCTCCTTTTCTTCTTCTGAGAGATTCCCCCCTATTTTGCAATACATTAGCATTTGTCAGTCCCTCTAAATCCTTCTTAGCCATATCTCCCTTTCCTTTATTTCCACCCTAGTTTTAAACTCCACTTTAATTTGAACCCACTCCCTAGCTATATTTTCAGAAAAAAATTCTATCTTCTATAATATCTCCTGAATTAATTCCAAAACCCATTCCTTAAAAACTCCTCTCTTTAACTGATAGGTGGTAAGGTGCCAGTGTCTCATTTTTATTTCATTACCTTGCATTCTTATTTTAGTTATTATTGGCGCAAGATCTGAAATAGTTATTGGGTGCATTTCAAGACCTTCAATTAAATGCAGATGTTCCTGTGAGACATGCATTCTATCTACCCTAGCCCAATTTTTGTATCTGGGAGAATATGTAAATTCACTTTGAACTGCTAGTATTCAATTCACATCTTCCATACCAAACATTTTCATAGAAGTCTTCAAAAATCTACCCTCCTTTGTTATATATTCCCCTACTAGCCCCCCCGACATCATCTTCACTGTTGCAAACCAAATTCCAGTCTCTGCCTATAAGTAATATTCCTTGCTGAAAGCTGATTATTTCTCCCAGAATTTTCTTAAGCTCCATTATAGCAATTTTAGGTGGAATGTAAATGCATGCTAGTGTATTCCTCCTCCTTTGCCAGTAGCCCCTTAGTACTATATATCTTCCATTATTATAGTTTTTTCCTCTTCTATCACTATTGCAGCTCCTCTTGTAATTAATATAAGTACTTCTCTTTTCTTTGCCCCAGATATTCTGCTGAATAACCATCCTGAAAACCTTTCTTTATCAAATTTACATGTTCAGTTCTTTCCGGGTGTGTATCCGGTAGCATAACTATTTGCACTGTATATTTTTAATATAGTTCACTACTCTTTGTTTATCTTAATCTGTAAAACCATTCAGACTGAAAGACATTACAGAAAGCATCATTTTCTTGTATAGTTATTATTACCACCTTTTATGTATAACTGCTTTTTGTTAAATGTCTAGTTCCAACTTTTATGTTACATGCATATACCGTTCATGAGGTTGGTCTTTTATACAGTTGTTTCTTGTCATATCCATTTGAGCCTATGCCGCATCTTACATAACTTTTTTTTTTTTTGAAAGCCCTCAAACAGAACAAATAAACCCTCAGCCCCCCAAAACCTATTAACTTAAAACACACAAAGCTATGTACATCTTCAAATATTGAAGTTTTTTTCTTCCTAATAAGAACAAAAGTTATAAGTTGATAGCCACACAGACAGGCTAGAGTTAACCAAAAACAAAGGTTAGTCATGCTAAGATGCATGGTACAGCCTGTGCTATTAGTGAATGCTATTTGATTTTTGTCTATATAGCTCTCCCAGCTGAGAAAACACTTGACTACTTTCAGTAAACACTTTCTCCAAGCCATTTCTCTTTACCAAATTGTCTTCCAGTGACATGCAAGCCAGACACAAAACTGCTAAGGGCACCTTGCTTACCAGAAAAAAAAGCCTTATAATATTCAATATTCTTTTCCATTTACATGATTTGTAATAAACTTGTTACTGGAAAACTTCTAGGGTCTTAACCCAGTCATTTCCCTATGCAAGTATGGGAAAAAAGCACACTGATTGTTCTTTTGTCATACTCTCGTAACCAGACCTTTCCCCTCTCTCCCCCTTTTTTTTACATTGCGATGCCTACATTTCTTAAAACTGAACAAAGAAAAAGAAAGAAGGGAGAAAAAAGCACCTGTTTATATTAGTATCCCCACTGCGTAAAAAAAAACTCAGAAAACTTTACTTCAAGTCTAACTGTTTTTGTCTTATCTTTAAAGCCCTGATTGCTTTCCGAGAACATTATGTCCTCGCCAACTTCTCTTTTCTTTTTTTTTTCTCTCAGCCAATCCCCCCTTCCACCAGACTGTTTCCAGTTTCTTTTTATCAGATTGTTTCCATGGAAACATGAAGACCAGTAAGTATACACTGCATTTGCTAGAAAAAAGCCTCATAATATTCAATATTCTTTTTCATTTACTTGATCGCTCTTAAAGCTAATCAATCTAAGGTCCTTAATACAGTCATTTCGCCATGCAATATTGAAAAAAAGTACATTAATTTTACCTTTTTAATTTTGTCATGGCCCCTTAACCAGGCTTTCTTTAAACATTGCATTGGCTATATTCCTCAAAACTGTACAAGAAGAAATAGAGGAGGGGAGAAAAAGAAAACCAACAGCATCTGTTTACAATCCTCAGTACACTTAAAAACAGCATGCAAAGAAAACCATACACCATAAATATTCATGAAAAGTAATTGTGAAACAAAAGGTTTAATTTATTTGGCAGTCCGTAACACTTGTCAGTCCTTTTACATGGGCAAGACAGAATGCAAACTATGGATGAGGATTTATGAACATATGTACGATATTAGAAAGGAAAATGATAACGATGCTTTATACAGTACTCCTGTAAAGTTATGACTGTTATACATATCTGGAACACATTTTTATTGTATTTTTATAAGCAGTAATTTTTTTAATAACAGTGTTTTTAACATTTCTTGATTGGATATTTATTCTTAGTTGGAAGCAAAGAGTAAATATGTTTTTACTAGTTACAATAGGTTTTGTTCTCTATTCTTTTTGGATATGTTAGAATGTCTGTTTAAAAAAATTTGATTTACACATTTAATTTCCATAATTAATTGTTTAATAAATGAAAGCATTTAAGCAGATGGTGATAGGTAGATTTTGTTCTGAAGAATTCTTATATATTGGGACAAAGGAGCTTAACATTTTATAACTTTTTTTGTGATTTAATAAATTATTGATACTTAGGAAGTTCATTCACTCTGGTTTTTACATTCCCAGTGGAATTTACTTATTCCCGAGACTACAAGAACCCATTTTTGATTATACTTTCCTTTATCATATTGTTTCTCTTAGGCCTTAAGAATAAAAAAAAAACCTGAACTGTAAAAGCAGTATACACAAAATGAAATTTTTAGTAGCTTGGTTTACTGACCACAAATTCCAGTCTTCTTTATTGCTGAAACACATCTAAAAGAAGGTGACACTCTCATTCCATTTGAAAAGAAAATTTGTCACACTTTAGGAAGGACTGACCAGGTGATAAAACAGTGGGTGGGGGTATAACATTTCTAGTCAAAAAATAATTTTAGACCCTTCCCATAACAGATTCAATCTCTAAAACAGAATCTGCCCTTAGCTGGGTAGTTGTAAAGGTCACATTGGCAGAACTGCCCTTTTTATTGCGTCATTTTACTTTCGACCACCTGCTTCAATACAGTTAACTCTATTCTTGGTGCATTATCCCTCTGTCTCAAAACAAGCTTTGTATTACTTGATGATCATACTCTAATTGGGTTGTCCCCTCTTCAAATCAGCTTTAACCATCAGCCTTCTTTGTATGTTTTTTTTATCTTCTTTATATGCTTTGACACAGATTCTGCCTCAACCTACTTGTACAATTACACTATGACAGACATACTACTCAGCAACATCCTTGAGAGATGCATTAGGGTCTCTATCCTACCCAGTTTTTTTCCCTGTTTTTTTTTAAATCCCAAATTCCTCCTGCCTGACTTTGTCAAGAGGTTCTGCTCCAGTCCATACTTTAAGGACATAACTGACCCTCTCTTCTCAGTATGTTTGGTCAAATGAGGCTGCCTTTTTCTTTAATACCTTCAGTCCGATACATATTTCATTTTAGTCAAATAAAAAACAGTATATATTCAGGGGGGTTTCTGTCATTGAGTTATCCATGATATTAAGCAACTCATATATATGGAAGAGAAAAATCATTGCATCTGGAAAATTATTAGCAACGCACTTTCCTTTGGTAATTTTCTTTTCCTAAGGCAGGATACCAGAATTGCAGTTAAGATAGTCAAATCTGCTCTCTACTTGGTAATTCTAAAACATTTTGATTTGAGGTTACAAAGCTTCTATGATTCCCAAAAGACACATTCATTAAATCCTTGCTTAGCTCAAGTGCAAAAATAACTTTTTTTTGGTAGAAAAGTATTGGTACACTAACAGATTTTCTCAAACTCACATCTTTGTACTACTTACCATCCATATAAAGTATATACTACACTAGTCAAATTCCATATTAGAATCTTCTCAATCTGTTGGTTAGATTTCCTTCTTCAAATTTCTAACTCCACCCCTTAAAATATAAAACAGTCTTCCCTCAAAATTCTCATTAATGGCTTTTTATATTGCAAAAGCACTCCCTGCTATATCCATCCTTGCATAATACTTAGTGATAGTATCCCTTAACTGTAATTCCACATTATCCCTTTACCCAGCATTCCTAAACCATCAAAGCTGGAACCCTTCCATCAGACAGCAAACCTAAGTTCATTTAGTAATTCACAGGCTGCATAGGAGTTTCAGGGCAATTTAGTCTCACAATCATCGACATCTTGCCAATACTCACCCTCAGGCTGCATCCCTAATGTTGTATAAAAGCAATCTATAAGCAAATGCTAGTATTCAAAACTACCACCTTCCTCATAACGGACAGCAGGAATTCAGACCAGGTTTTAATATTACCACTGCAGTTTTGCAAGGTGGTAACCATATATTTTTAAAAATGTGGGGAAAACTCATTTTGTTGGGTGCCTTCTTTGTTGAACTTTCAGTCAAGTAACACACACCAAAAGATCACCAAGGCACCGTAATTTACTAAGAAAACGTCCACAGGTACCACCAAGGATCGAAGACCAGCTGCTGTAGTACCAAATCACCACTTTAATGAAAAACACATACAAATCTTACATTCACATTAACGTCTCCTAACCAATTTGTTTTTGTTTGAAATTACTTCTTCAGATGCAGACTGATTGTTAAAACCATTCCCTTTATACTTCCTCTACCCAATAAAATTAATTAATTAGCCAATGAAATTATAAAAAATCATTATTATTTAATACAGAATGTGATAGCAATAAGGTGACTATGTGCATACATTAAAATAAACATTTTAAAAGGCATAAACATAAAAACTGTTGGCATTTTAAAATCTATCTTATCAAAATATCTTCGCCTAAGAAATAATAGCATACCTTGTTAAAGACGTTAGGAGACATTAATGTGAATGTAAGATTCGTATGTGTTTTTCATTAAAGTGGTGATTTGATACTACAGCAGCTGGTCTTCGATCCTTGGTGTACCTGTGGACGTTTTAAGTCAAGTAAACCTTGCTTTATGCCTTACTCTTATCTCTAAAGTAGGCTATGCTAGTGAGCCTTTCCATTGTTTAAAAATCATCTGACTAACAAACCAGTGTGCATACTTTGACTTTTCATACTTTTCTATCAATTTCTTACCCTCTGGAGTACCTCAGGGGTCTGCTTTTAGCCCCACCCTAGTTTCCTTGCTTATCAGAAATCTGCCTGACATACCTGTACCTACAATCTAATTATTACTTAATAGTGCAAAAAATTATCATGATTTGCAAAAATTCTTGTAAGTTAATTTCAGTAAACTCTTCCATTAGTTTAGCAGCAAACACATGCAGCTTACCACCTTTAAAACTAAAACAGCATTTTTAGGACTGCCTACAGATTCAGTTCCTCTCAATATTTCCAGTGCTTGGTTTACACAGCTAAATCGTTTGCCTTCTACTTGTGCGGGGAGTTCAGCTGACCATACATTTTCTCTTAATCACTGTGCTAATTTGAATGTCAGAATATGTCTGGGGTAACTAAAAATGCCATATAAGCTAATTAGGCATTATTGCTGAAACTCACAGTGCCATAGTTGAAAATGTAATTACGTCATTCCAAATTTGTATAGTGCAACCTTCAAAATAACAATACTTTACAAAAGGCAATATATAAAATGTACAGGTTTATCATCCTGGCTGATGGAGGAATGCATGATCACTGTCTGTTATTAAACTCAGTAAACACTCACTGTATTACTGAAAGAACTGCAGTCCGTCTTTGCCACTACTATTTACAATACCTTGATTTTTCCCTGTACTGGCCAAAAGGTAACTACTGCTACCCAACAATATCCTCTTAAGATCACATCAGGC
This sequence comes from Protopterus annectens, assembly GCF_019279795.1. NCBI lineage: Eukaryota > Metazoa > Chordata > Ceratodontiformes > Protopteridae > Protopterus > Protopterus annectens. Next base: position 407,322,295 of record NC_056732.1, read on the forward strand.
TAGATCTCTCACACTACATAGGCTAACCTCCATTCTATTTATATCCAAAAACTTTTTTACAAAAGCATGGTGTATAAAACTCCATATCCTCTGAGATCAAAATTCTCTGGACTCTTAAAACCCTTAGATGTACCCTGAATAGCTGTCGAAGAACAGGCAAATGTTGCATCATCCATACTGCTTATGTCGTAAGTTAATAAAGTTACTTCTCTTACTCTTCTAACTCTTAACCTCATTAGCAATAGTAACTGACTACAGTCTGGTGCTTGTCCACCTTTCATATAACTGCTATTAATCTGATTCTCACCATTTTTTTCCATTAATGAGCTTCACATCCTCTTTAGCTAAATTACACTAACTACAGTACACATTATACATTACTTTCATGGTCTCTTCCAAATATTTTGCTCCACCAACATTTGTAATTCTTTGAATTTGACATCTGTTTAACATATTTTACTGTTCTCATGGGTCATAAATACATCTTCAGAATTTATCTTCTTTTTCTTGTTAATAAATGGGTCCATGGGTAGGTACTAGGCTATTGGCCCTAGGGCCTATACAAGCCTAGCCAAAAAGGTACCCTGGCTTTCGCCACCCAAGAAAATAATTTTCCTGTGCCCCTGTCAAGCAGAACCACAGAAGTGATCCCCGGGGTGAATTTCTTATTACCCATCCAATCATCAAGATTTTTCTTGAAGAATGCTAATGAGGAGCTCTGTTTGACATAGATAGGTAGTCTGTTCCAGAGTATGGGAAGTCTCTGGGACAGGAATCTATCCCTCCAGCATGTTCTGTTTATTGTGGTGACAAGGTTTAGGTCCCTAGAGCATGTAGCTCGGAGGGATTGGGATTTCTTTAAGTGGAGCATGTCCAACAGCTCTGGGTTTGACATAGCTTTGTATGTTAGGCAGAGATCGCCTCTGAGTAGGCGATATGTGACGGAGTAAAGCTGGAGTTTTTTGAGACTGTCTGCGTAAGGCATCTGTTTGAGGCCAGTAATCCTCTTTGTGAGGTATTTTTGCAGCCTTTCCAGTTCTTGTAAATGTCTTGTGAGGTACATACCAAAAGGGGCGTTGTACTCTATAATGGGTCTAATGAGTGATGAGTAGAGGGGAACAATGACCTCTTTTTTTATGGATGAAAAACCTTTTGTGATGAGGTGTGCCACGTAGAAGGATTTCCCGACCACTGTGGCGATGTGATTATCAAAGGAGAGACTACTGTCCACCTGTGTCCCAAGGTCTCTTATCACACTTTTGGTGTTAAGTAGCCTACCGCTTATATTGTAGTTCATGGGTACAGAGTTTTTACCAAAGGGGATGACAATGCACTTTTTGGCATTGAGCTTGAGACCATGTCTTTGACACTAGGCATCTGTCTCAGTGAAGCCCTTTTGTAGGATGTCCACATAGTTAGGAGTTTCGATTATGGCTCCTAGTTTGCAGTCATCTGCAAATTTAGTTAGCCAAAGACCTTCTGTGTTTGGTATCTGCTTCTCTGATGTACAGGCTAACAGGAGAGGACCCAGGACTGAACCCTGTGGTACTCCACTTGTCACTAGTCTGAAGTCTGATTTGGAGTCTGCTACTTTCACAGTGTGGGTTCTGTCAGTAAGCCAGTTGGCAACCCATCTTGTGACATAGGGATTTATACCTAGTTTAGTGAGTTTATCTATAATTCCAGAGTGGGGGATGATGTTGAACGCCTTGACGAGATCTAGATAGGCTGTATGAACCACCTTACCCTCATCTATGGCTTTGGTGACTACTTCAAAGAAGTCTATCAGGTTTAGGAGACATGATCTGCCTTTTACAAACCCAAACTGTGTGGGGTCCAGAGTTTGGAGATCTCCAATGTCTATGTTTATGAGTTCCATGATGATACGTTCCATGGCCTTGCAGACGAGGCTCGTCAGGCTAATGGGGCGGTAGTTCCCAGGGTCTGTTGTGGCCCCCCTTTGTGGAGTGGGATAACTGTCGCGGAGCGCCATTCAATGGGCACAAAGCCTGAGGTGAGGCTATGATTGAACATGGTACTTAGGTGGGGTACCAGTTCATTCTGTAGTTCATGTAGAAGGCAGCCTGGGATGTTGTCAGGTCCCATGGATGCTGTGTTCTTGGCTTTGGAGAGTGAGGTTCTTACCTGTGCAGCCGTGATTAGAGGAACTTTGCATTCTTCCGGTATAAAGATGGGCCCTTTAGGGGGTGAGAGGGGTGTAAAGTTAGCACTGAACCTATCTGCCAGGATGTTGGCAATATCAGTTGGTTCTGTATATTTAGTGTCGTTGTGCTGTAACTCAGAGCAGATCTGAGTGTTGCCATTGAGATTCTTGACATAGCTATAGAATGCTTTGTGGTTGTCTTTAGAATCAGTGGCAATTTTGTTTTCATAGAATGCTCTGTGGTTGTCTTTAGAATCAGTGGCAATTTTGTTTTCATAACTAGCTTTGGAGGATTTTATGAGGGATCTCAGCTTCTTACTGAGGCTGACCAGGGAGTTCCTCCAATTGTGGGATTTTACTCTTTTTTGCAACAGTTTATTTCTTCTGTTGTACAGTTTGTTTATGGCAGAAGACCACCAGATTGGTTTCCATTTTTGGAGGATAGCATCTTGGTTCTGTTAGGGATAGCACGATCCATGCACTCGTGTAAGTGCTTATAAAGTGCATTTGTGTAAGATTCAGCAGTCATACCTCTATTGTCCATCTGCATGGGTGTTGTGAAGTTTGCCACTTCTGTATTAATAAGTGTGAAGTTGGCTTTGGAGAAAATTTTTACGGTTATTTTCCTAATGGGGGGTGGGAGCGGGATGTGGATGTCTAGGGTGATTAGCTTGTGGTCGGATCTGACCAACGAGGAGCTGACCTCTGGTGTGGAACACCAGTCACCCATGTTGGTGATGATCAGGTCTAGGATATTGCTGCTCCTGGTGGGGGTGTGGATAGGTTGATCCAAGGAGTTGGAATTGATGATTTCCAGAAAACGTTGAGCAAAAGAGTTGGTACATGAGTCGTTTTCCAAGTTAATGGTAGGGTAGTTGAAATCACCCATTATTAGAGTGTGTTGGGTTGTACCTTAATATTTTCCAGTATATCAATAAAAGGGGAATAGGAATCCTGGGGCATGGTGGGGGGTCTGTAGCAAGCTACAATCTGGATTGCGGTTTTGCCCAGAGTTAGCTGAACTTGGATAATCTCGGATGCATTATGCTAAGCAACTAGCTTGGAGGCGTGGATATCCTTAATGAATATGGACACGCCTCCACCTTTAGTGTTTCGGTTCGGGTTTGGTGGCCGAAAGGTGTGGTATGAATTATAGCCTGGTAATGCAGGGGTGCTCTCTGGAGCTTTGAACCAGGTCTCTGTCACTGCACAGATGTCAATGTTCTCCATTTTAAGGAGTGCCTCGAGTGAGTGCATTTTGAGGTTTAGACTTCTAGCATTGAGTAGCATTACCCTCAGATTTTGCTTCCTTGTACCTGTTATGGTGGTGAATTTGTCATTTGAACCTTGCCTAAAAAAGGCACTATAGGGGTGGCAAGAGCCTTTGCCAGTATCCGGAATCCCAAAGGCGACAGGTGCAGGCCATCTCTGGCAAAGCAGCATGGTCTGTCGATCATGTAATCCCAGGCAGACAGATACTGGATTCCCTTAGAATGACACCAGAAGCTTAGCCAATTGTTAAAGTCAATCATTTTGTCCTTGTACTGTGGTGTCATTCTGGGTGATGGCAGGATGCTACTCAGGGCTAGGGTCATACCTGCCTGGGCTACAAGATCGGAGAGCTCCTCCATGTCTCTTTTCATGTAGTCCAGGGAGGTACGTCTCAGGTCATTCACACCAACATGGACAATGACAGTCATATTTGTACTTGTTGTGGAGTGACCTGAGTGCGTGCGTTATGTGGCGGATCCTGGCACCTGACAGGCAGCTGACAGTAACGTTTTCCTTGTTTAGCCTGGTGAGTGGAACATCAGTGTGCCTGACTATAGAGTCACCTATGACTAGAGTGTTGGGTACGTTATGCCTTATGGGCTGAAGTTGAGTGACACACTGAGTATGTGGGCTATGTGTCATTTGGGTTGTGTTGGGGGGATGGAGGTTTTATTTATTTTTACTTTTTGTTTTTTGTTAACCGTGTGTGTGTGTGTATGTATACACACATTAATATATATATATATTACAGATATATGTTCGCAAAGCACTCTGTCGAATGCACACTGTTGAAAGACATTTATGCTGTCTGAAATTATCAAAAGCACTTTATTAAGTGCAAGAGTCAAAGAAAGCAATAACACAATAAGATCAAATGTTATTTTTCTGCAAGGAATGTGCTTGCAGTCACAGTAAGTGGGTGGCTTTGTTAATTTCAGAAAACGTTCAGATATATCGAAAGTTTTGATATTAGGGGCAAAAGTACATGTGTGAGTGTTCATGAGTCAGTGTTAAGAGTAAGGGCTAGGGAACTGGATAGTTTTTATGTTGTGATTGTGTATTCTAGTGTGCAAGTGTCTTGTTTAGTGGCACTGTTAGGGAAATGGCTTTTTCGTAAGGTAATATCTAGGGTTGCCTTTAGGGGCAGGGGGCAGGGCAGGGTTAACCCACATGAGTTAAGGTGGTGTACTGGGACAAACATTATCACTATACACACAAAAATGTATCCATAAGGTAGGGTTTTTTTTCAGTTGACTATTCACAGAAGAAAATTTTGCAAATGGTTTTGTTTCAGCTGGTGTTTTCAATTAAATGTGTCAACTTTCAGGAACTGAGGTACACTAAACTCCCTCTTATCTGGCCTCTCTTTAACCAGCCTCCTAGCCATCAAATTTCTGTTGTAGTCCTAGCAAATCTATCTACCCAAAGGCATTTATAAGCCTAGCCAGAATGTGTTGGTTTTCGCTGCCCCCTTAGATTAGTTCCCTGTGCCTCTGTCCAGCATAGCCACTGAAGTGATCCCTGGGGTAAACTTTCTGTTTCCCATCCACTAGTCAAGGTTACTTTTGAAGAGTGTTAGCGAGGAGCTCTGCCTAATGTAGATTGGAATCTTGTTCCAAAACATGGGAAGTCTCTGGGACAGGAATCTATCCCTCCAGCACGTTTTCTTCCAGCAGGGTGCACTGTGGTTACATTTTCGATGTTCAGCATACAACAGTTTTCTTACATTTGTAAAAAAAAGTATAGTTGCGTACACTTACCATAAATGTAGATGTTCGAGTGTATTCACTGTTGCAGTCATCACCTGTGGATCATCCCCGCTGTGGCAGCCCCCGGCCACCCCAAACACCAGAATCAATGCCCCCCCTGCATCAGCTGGCATCGCTTGCAGACTGACACCAGGTCATGAATGCCAAAAAGCAAGGCAGCTGACACCATTACATCAGTTTTTCTTGCCCTAACCAGTCAGAAGTCCCAGGAAATATGGCAAAGTGGTCCTGGTAGTTAACCACCCTAAGAAGCTTATGTTTCCCTAATGAAAGAGGAAGTGATTTCAGCCCAGAAATTAGTAGTTTATTGGCTATTTTGGGCTAATTTCTATCTCTTTCATTTCCCTGCTATAAATACCGTATTTGCCCGGTTTTGTGCGCCGGGTAGCGCCGGTTAGCTAGGGTTAAAGTATTCCCGGCTCCACAAAGTCTCTTCTTCAATTTTTCCCTTGGAACTAGACAAACTTTCAACTTAAGCACTCAAACCACTCATTTCTCAGCCTGGCACTTACTCAAAACTTATAGCAAGCACTTATAAACCCTAGCACTAGACCCTCCTGTATTGTACAGAAGGACAAGGCTCTCTATTTGACCTTACCAGCCATCCAGGAAAACAGTTCACTGTACCTATCTAGGAATGTCCAAAGGGCAGTTTCAGGTGTACTCTCCAGTCCAACTGGTGAATCTGGGCATTTTGAGGCAATGTTACAACTGCCTCATGTACACAGACAACCCCCTCCTCCTATCACCAAACACTAATACATGCAATTATACAGCCAAACTGGAGGCTAAGCTCTCTCAACCCAAGACTGGATCAGACAGTCAAGAGGAGAAGGGAAATACTTGCATCACACCACCAGTCTCTCATAAACCCATTAAAGCAGCACTGGAAAAACACACATAAATACATGAAAACATACTCGGAGGCTTTAAATAAAAATCTGCAAAACCAACAGAGACCTCCAAAGCAAACATCCAAGCAACCTCCACCCCCAACACAAACCATGAAACACATACTTCACAAAACCAGTGTGCCATGCAAACATAGCCCTTAAGGCAAAATAACATACCCAACATACTAGTAATAGGCGACTCAGGCACACTGACGTCCCACTCACTAGGCTGAATAAGGAGAAGGTTACTGTTAGCTGCCTGTCGGGCGCCAGGATCCGCCACATAACACAAACACTCAGGTCACTACAGAACAAGTACAAATATGACTCTGTCATTGTCCATGTTGGTGTGAATGACCTGAGCCGTACCTCTCTGGACTACATGAAGAGAGACATGGAAGAGCTCTCTGATCACGTAGCCCGGGCTAGTATGACCCTGACCCCGAGTAGCATCCTGCCTTCACCAAGAATGATACCACGGTATAAAGAAAAAATTCTTAATTTCAACAATTGGCTAAGTTTCCTGGTGTCATTCAAAGGGGATCCAGTGTCTGTCCGCCTGGGATGACATGCTCGACATGCCACGCTGCTTCGCTAGAGATGGCTTGCACCTGTCACCCTTAGGCTTTCGAATACTGGCCAAGGCTCTTGCCACTCCCATAGTGCCTTTTTTAGGCAAGGCTCAAAAGACAAACCTACAGCCGTAAATAGCACAAGTAACAAAAAACTGAGGGTAGTGCTACTCAATGCCAGAAGTCTGAACCTCAAAATGCACTCACTCGAGGCACTCCTCAGTATGGAGAAAATCGATATATGTGCAGTAACAGAAACCTGGTTTAAGGCTCCAGAGAGCACCCCAGCACTACCAGGCTAGAACTCGTACCATACATTTCGGCCACAGAACCAAACCGAAATACAAAAGGCGGGGGCGTATCCATATTCATCAAGGATACCCACACCTCCAAGTTACTGGCACAGCACGATGCTTCAGAGATCATCCACGTGCAACTAACAATGAGCAAAACTGCAATTCAAATTGCAGCTTGCTAGAGATCATCCACCATGTCCCAGGACCCCCATTCCGCGTTCCTGGAAACACTGGGAAACATAAAGGCCCTACCAAACACTCTAATATTGGGTGATTTCAATTATCCAAACATTAACTGGGAGAACTACTCAACTAACTCCCTTGCCCAACATTTCCTAGAATTTATAAACTCAAACGCCCTGGTTCAACTGGTCAACACTCCCATCAGAGGTGACAACATATTGGACCTGGTCATCACCAACATGGGCAACCGGTGTTCCTCACTGGAGGTCAACTCGCAGGTTAGATCTGACCATAAACAAATCACTTTGGATATCCACATTCCGCCCCCACCCCCGAACAAGAAAACCACAGTGAAAAACTTTTCAAAAGCAAACTTAATGTTACTTAAGACCGAGGTGGAAAGTTTCAAAGCCCCCATGCTGAAAGATAACGCTGTCCAAGCTGCAAAATTCTTTACTAATGCATTCTACGGGCACCTACAAGAAAGCATGGATCATGCCATCCCAAGCAAAACCAAGACTCACTCCTCCAAGAAAAGGAAACCAGTCTGGTGGACTCCTGCCATAAACAAGCTATACAATAGAAGGAGGAAACTAGTACAGAAAAGAGTAAAATCCCAGGAAGGGAAGACATCCCTGATCAGTATCAGCATGAAACTACGATCCCTCATAAAATTATCCAAGGTGAGCTTTGAAAGAAAAACTGCCAAGGACTCCAAAGATAACCACAAGGCATTCTTTAGTTATGTCAAGAATCTAAGTGGCAATGCTCAGATCTGCTCGGAGTTAGTGCAGAATGGCACAAAATACACTGAACCGACAGATATTGCCAACATCCTGGCAGACAGGTTCAGTGCAAACTTCACCCCCCTCTCATCCCCAAGAGGACCCATAACCAGACCAGAAGAATGTAGAGTCCCTGAAATCACAGACACTCAAGTTAAAACAGCCCTCTCCAAAGCCAAAAACACAGCATCAATGGGACCAGACGGTGTCCCAGGCTGCGTCCTACACGAGCTCAAAGACGAACTAACCCCTCACCTAAACACACTGTTCAAACTCAGCCTCTCCACAGGTTACGTACCCATAGAGTGGCGCACAGCAGCAGTTATTCCACTCCACAAAGGTGGAGCCACAACAGACCCCGGGAACTATTGCCCTATAAGCCTGACTAGCTTGGTCTGCAAGGCTATGGAGGGCATCATCATGGAACTCATTAACAGAGACATTGGGAACCTCCAAACACTGGACCCTACCCAGTTCGGCTTTGTTAAGGGCAGATCATGCCTCCTAAACCCGGTGGACTTCTTTGAGACAGTTACCAAGGCTATAGATGAGGGAAAGGTGGTACACACAGCTTACCTAGACCTCGCAAAGGCCTTCAACACCATTCCCATTTCTGGTATTATAGACAAGCTCACCAGCCTGAACATAAACCCCTATGTCACAAGATGGGTTGCCAACTGGCTCACGAACAGAACCCACATGGTGAGAGTTGCGAGAGCTTGGTCCAACTCTAAATCGGTTACAAGTGGAGTTCCCCAGGGCTCAGTCCTAGGACCCTTCCTGTTCGACATATACTTCTCAGAGGTACAGGCAAGCACAGGAGGACTATGGCTAACCAAGTTTGTAGACGACTCCAAACTAGGGGCTATAATTGACTCTCTCGGCTGACACAGACATCCTCCAAAAGGGGCTCACTGAGACGGATACCTGGTGCCAAAATCATGGCCTCAAGCTAAATGCCAAAAAGTACATAGTCATCTCCTTTGGAAAAAACAAGGTACCCACAAACTACCACATAGGTGGTAGTCCCCTAACTACGGTAGACGTAATAAGGGATCTGAGGACCCAAGTAGATAATAATCTCACCTTTGATAATTACACTGCCAAAGTGGTTAGAAAATCCTTCTACATGGCCCACCTAATCACAAAAGGGTTTGCATCCAGATCAAAAGAGGTCATTGTGCCCCTCTACTCATCACTCATCAGACCCATCATAGAGTGCAACGCCCCATTTGGGATGTACCTTACAAGACACCTGCAACAGCTGGAAAGACCACAGAAGTACCTCACCAAAGAGAATCACTGGCCTCAAACAGATGCCCTATGCAGCTCGACTGAAAAAATTACAGCTGTACTCTGTTGCATACCGCCTACTCAGAGGTGATCTCTGCCTGACATACAAGGCCATGTCCAACCCAGAATTGATGGACATGCTCCACCTAAAGAAAACCTTATCTCCACGAGCCACACGCTCTAGAGATCTAAACCTCACCACAACAATAAATAGGATGTGATGGAGGGATAGATTCCTGTCCCAGAGACTTCCCATGCTTTGGAACAAGATCCCAATCTACATTAGGCAAAGCTCCTCGCTAACACTCTTCAAAAGAAATCTTGACGAGTGGATAGGAAACAGAGAGTTTACCTTGGGGATCACTTCAGTGGCTCTGCTGGACAGAGGTACAGGGAACTAATCTAAGGGGGCGGCGAAAGCCAACACATTCTGGCTAGGCTTATAAATGCCTTCGGGCAGATAGCCTAGTACCTACCTATGAACTTATAAAGGAGAAGAAGATAGCAATACCTATATCTTTATATATATATATATATATATATATATATATATATATATATATATATACACAACAGAAACCAAGCTATTGTGCCCAAAACGTTGTAAATTAGTAGAAACCAAGATGTCCCAGGGAGAGCGTGATAAGAATGTAAGAACCCAATGAAGTATGAACTGATATATACAGCGAGATTGGTGGGTGAAGTACCATCTTTTACCTTCAGTAATATGTACAATCTTAAACGTCGTCTATGCACTGCAATGGTTCGTTCCCCACAGGTTAGAACAGGTTTTGAAAGAACAACTAAATGTGGGAGTTGCCAACAGTGTGTATACATTGACCAATCGCACTATTACAAACACCCAGATACTGGACATCTATGGACGCTAATGTATGACAGTACCTGTGCAACTAGAAACATTGTATATATAGCACATTGTATATGTTGCTTTTCTTTTTATGTGGGCAAATCAAACAGATCCCTCAGGGAGCGTATTCGTGACCACATGTATTGCCTAAATAGACAACAACAATACAGTGCCCTTGCAAAGCATACTCTCAATGCAGGCAGCAACCATATATTTGTATTTCAGGTATTACAGGTAATACATCCAAGCGTAAGGTTAGGGGATGTAGTAAATATCACAGAACAAGCAGAGTTATCTTGGATATGCAGAATGTCCGCACATAGAGGCAGAGGACTAAATGAGGTTTTATCGATTAAATCATACCTCAAAGGCAGACCTCTCAAATGAAAACCATGGTTTATATGGTCTCGCAATACTATTATGGTTAGTGTTATATCTTATTATGATGTTTATTTTTAAGCTAGTGTTGACATAATACTTTTACTTTGTATTTTGTATCATTGACAGGCATATATTTTTATGTCATTTTTATGTCATTTATATTTTATTTACTATGCTCACAGCTCTGATGTTCTTTTATACTTCAGTCATACTTTATTCATGTATATTCATATACGTACACACTTATGTACTTTGACATCCATCTAATATGCTGACACATCCATTCATATAGTCACAATAGATATATACATACATATGCACATTTTTACTTATATACTTATATATTTACATTTATATTTACATATTCACAATCCACAGGAAGGCAAAACGACACTGCAACAGAATAGCGTATACTCTTTAATTATCCGCTTTCGTAACAAAACTTAGGGTCCTATAAGAAAGGAATGTATAGGTGTAACCAATGTAATATGTGCAGATTTATCTCCACGGGTCCTTATGTTTCTGTTTGTACCTCCAATGGGACTTTGATGGTCCCTGGGTATGTGAATTGTGGCACGAGTGGGGTCATTTATGTTGCCTTATGCTCCTCTTGTGAGGCATTCTACATTGGGATGACCACTAGGGAGTTGAAGACCCGTATTAGAGAGCACTTATACTCTATAAAATCTAAGGATGACAAGAATGCACTTTTTAAGCACTCACTGGTTTGTCATTCCTTTAGTAAATTTTTATTTTCTATATTAGAAGTAGGGTACAAAGATATGAGGGAAGAGGATTTCAAAAATTACCTCTTACAAAGGGAAACTTTTTGGCAGATTAAATTAAAATCTGATACTGCCCCAGGTCTTAATGAGGCCATCAATGTTAAGTGTTTTTTAAAACAATGTAAACTAAAAATAAATAAAGATGGAGGGGCAATTTTTTCTCATTTTGCCCTAAAACATTAACATTAACTGACATTATTTGTTTTATTATTGAAATGCTTGTTTTTTATAAGAAATTTTATATAGTTTTTATAACAATTGAATTTTTATTGTTTAATTGATCACCTGACTTTGGTATTATTTAAGAAGGAAGTGGAGTTAATTGAATTCATTCTGATGAAGTTTTGTTACGAAAGCGGATAATTAAAGAGTATACGCTATTCTGTTGCAGTGTCGTTTTGCCTTCCTGTGGATTGTGAATATTTTGGTTTTTTGACTTGTTTTGGATTTATTAGTTTGTGTTTCTTCCATGGCTGAGGCTATCGACGATCCCCTGTTGAACCTAAGCGTTCATGCGACCCCCTCCTCCGATGCAGGGAGTTTAAATATGCTGTTGTTTGCTACTTTAGCGGAAATCAAGAACTCACTAAAATTTTTGGTTACTAAGGCAAATGATCCAGAGATAACTATTAGAGCTTCCAGTCCGGTTGGCTTTACTAAAGATTCGGAAGCTGAGGTTAATTTTGTCGAAACTACACGACAGTCGAATTTAGCAGCACTGAACCAACAACGCATCATTGGTCGGGCGACATTCCAGCAGTTTTTCGACCGTGCAGAGAACCCGTTCAGTGGATTAGGTGATGTTGAAGGAATTTCGAAATCATTTCATAATGAGGACCTCAATCAGAAACGGGGGCAGCTGCTAAAACTTTTGAAAAGGTACGACGCAGTACACATTGAGAACTGTTATTTTGCACGTTGTTTGGAACTCAATATTGTCCCAAAAGGGTTACGATTTTTTAAGTGCCCGAATGGGGTGCAAGCTGGTGATTCTTTTTTTAACATCTTGACTGCCTTTTTTAATGAAGCAGGTTTGCGTTTTGTCAAACTGCTTTTCGATAACAACACAGCCAAAAAGGAAATGCTTAGAAATGAAATTATTGAAATAGAGGCTTATTTTAAGCAGAATTTAGGTGAACAAAAGTTTTCTGAATTTATTGTTTCCGTTTCAAAGGAAACGGAACAGTTTTCTTTGGACAATATTAATAGAAAACATTCCAAATTATTGCGGGACCTGGATTCATATAAAAATGATTCAGCTTTTACCAATTTCGGTGTTTCCAATAAATCCTACAAGTTTTCTAACAACAATGGCCAAGGAGTTAGAAAAGGAGGAGGGGGGACTTTGTTAAAACCTGTTGGCCATGGAGGTCCTAATTTATTTAAGAACTATTCTGCTGTAGCAGCTGGACCTTCAGACCCCTTTAGGTTTAACAGTCATGACAAAACGGTTAATAAGTTACCTGCCGACAAACCGTTTACCAACGAAACGGGACAAGCTGAAGTGAATTCTTTGGTGACTGTTGAAAACCCTGCACCATTGTCTGATGTGGACAATGTAACTAGCACGAATGCTATAGTTAATGGTTCAGGGACAGGGAATTCTGTCCCCTTGCCACCATCGAGTTCTTTTTCCAACCGGAGAAATCAAACTACAACCAAGACAGTGTTCACCAGGAGTCGAACATTCCTGGACTCCCAGTCTTCGGGGGAGGAAACTTAAACACCGTGAATGATCATTTTAGCATCATTAATTTGACCGACCATGTGTTTACTAGTGACGAACTGGATGTCTTAAAATTGGGGCTTAATTTTGTCCCTCAAACAAGAGCTAACTATGTTAGAACAGTTATAGATATTAAGAAATATTCTCGAAAGTTGAATTTGCACTATTTAATGCATGATTTGTCTATATCTGATCGTACTTTTGTCAAACCATCATTATACTGTCCAAAATTACAACACACCTTAAAGGTTTTTGAGGAGACTTGTATTCAGGAAGTAGAATGGTTATTGAAACATGATTCTGGCTTTTTGAACAATTTAACTAACAGAGAGGGGCAGGCTATTAAAAATTTACAGTCAATGACGAATAATTTTCGTTTTATGAAAAGTGATAAAGGGAACAACATAGTTATAATGAGAAAGGAACTATACATAAATGGTATGCTAGATTTGTTAAACAACAGGGAGGAATATGAAACAGTTTCACTATTTGAAATCAAGCGATGTTACCGTTTAATTCAGTCATATTTATATGACGCTCTCATGGATGGGGAGATAAGTTTTGAATTATATGATTTTTGTACCAACGAGCAACCCAGAATTGGGGTTCTTTTTGGGATTCCTAAGGCTCACAAAGCGACCTTAAATCCACCATTTAGGCCTATTGTGTCGGCATCCCATTCAGTTACTGAAGGACTGGCTTTGTTTTTGGATGCAGTCTTGGGACCAATTGTTTCCACACAGGATTCCTTTATTTGGGACTCATGGCACTTTCTAAAAAGAATTAACCATCTAGTTATTACCCGTGGTTTGAACCCAAATAAGCAAATTATGTTTACACTTGATGTTGTTTCCCTATTCACATGTATTCCCCATTGTGAAGGGGTAGAAGCCATTCGGAATTTTTTATCTACCAGTTGTTCAAATTTTTCTAATGACATGGTTTCATTAATTTGTAGGTTATTGGAAGTTATTCTGCAGAACAACTTTTTTTTGTTCGAGAAAACATACTACAGACAAAAAAGGGGGGTTGCCATGGGGTCATCGGCAGCCCCGGCATATGCAAATCTGGTCATGTCATGGTGGGAGAAACAATTTCTTCCCATCCTGACTAGTAAATATACCATTTCTTTCTTTTGTCGGTTTATGGATGACCTATTTTTTATTATTGAAGGTGACAGTTTTACTGTTGATGAAGTTCTTACTGACATTAATTCCTTTTCCAATTACTTAAAATTTACTATTGGAACCATGGGGTTGGATGTCAATTTCCTAGATGTTTCCCTGAAATGGGACTTTGAAGAAAACAGATTACACAGTCGTATTTTTCGGAAAAGAACAATTAATAACGGGTACTTGCACTATAGAAGTGGTCACCCAAATTATGTGAAAAATAACATTCCAAGAGGGCAATTTATTCGTGCAAGCCGCATGACTTCTAAGGATGCGGACTTGACTCAGGAATTTACTTTAATTACCTCTCTATTTGTTGATAGAGGTTACGACCAAACAACTCTTGCTCATACTATTACTGATATTTGGTCCAAAAGAGATGGAAAATATTTTCCATTATTAAATTTAAAACCGGACGATTTAAATTGTTCATCCAAAAATGACACCAACAAGGAAATGAACGTCAATCTGATTTGCTCATTGGAGATGAGCTCAGACTGTCGAAACATTCAAAACATTATAAACCAAAATTGGAAGATTATAAAAGGAAATCGGAAATTTTCCGTATTTTGGGACAAAAACCCAAGTTTGTTCAAAAGAATAGTTTTAATTTAAAACGCATTCTGGAAAATCAGCAGAACAGAATTTCTAACTTAGGGTCCTATAAGAAAGGAATGTATAGGTGTAACCAATGTAATATGTGCAGATTTATCTCCACGGGTCCTTATGTTTCTGTTTGTACCTCCAATAGGACTTTGATGGTCCCTGGGTATGTGAATTGTGGCACGAGTGGGGTCATTTATGTTGCCTTATGCTCCTCTTGTGAGGCATCCTACATTGGGATGACCACTAGGGAGTTGAAGACCCGTATTAGAGAGCACTTATACTCTATAAAATCTAAGGATGACAAGAATGCACTTTTTAAGCACTCACTGGTTTGTCATTCCTTTAGTAAATTTTTATTTTCTATATTAGAAGTAGGGTACAAAGATATGAGGGAAGGGGATTTCAAAAATTACCTCTTACAAAGGGAAACTTTTTGGCAGATTAAATTAAAATCTGATACTGCCCCAGGTCTTAATGAGGCCACAAGTGTTTTTTAAAACAACGTAAACTAAAAATAAATAAAGATGGAGGGGCAATTTTTTCTCATTTTGCCCTAAAACATTAACATTAACTGATATTATTTGTTTTATTATTGAAATGCTTGTTTTTTATAAGAAATTTTTATATAGTTTTTATAACAATTGAATTTTTATTGTTTAATTGATCACCTGACTTTGGTATTATTTAAAAAGGAAGTGGAGTTAATTGAATTCATTCTGATGAAGTTTTGTTACGAAAGCGGATAATTAAAGAGTATACGCTATTCTGTTGCAGTGTCGTTTTGCCTTCCTGTGGATTGTGAATATTTTGGTTTTTTGACTTGTTTTGGATTTATTATATTTACATATATATATATATTTAAATTCATGTTACGTATTAGTATATTCACATCCATTTACATTACATATTACATTGCAGCAGTTATATAGTTATACATATTCTGTTTATATTTATGTACATATTCATATAATTCATCAATTCATTAATTAATTTATTTATTACTACATTAACTTATTACATTTTGATATAGACTATTATCCGGTATTTCCCAGCATTTGTGACACCATCTTGCATCACAGTTTTGATTATACATAGCAGGTCATTTTATTCTCATACATATGATAGTTGTTTCAGTTAGTCATAGAGTTATCTTTTAGAGCTAAGTTGTATACATATATGCTTTACAGAGAATTTGAGGTTATCTGTGATTATTAAAAGTTTATTAAAAGCTTATTAAAAGTTTTTTATATATATTATTTTTATGTTTTAGCAGGCAGAATGGATATATGTATCTTTTACGTATTTTTAGCGCAATATTCATCGCAATTAAATGAGTTGTCATTAGCAAAATGCCAACAGGAAATTCGTAGACATAGTCTACGTCATCTATGCATTGATTGGTTGAATCTCTGATACATTGTAATTTAAATTTCTTCTGTATACTAAAGTTAATGGTCTGAGGAAGCGGCGTTTTATTTGCCGTGAAAGCGCTAACCAAATAAAGAAGTTTTTAACTTTTGAACCGCATGGTTTATTCAGTACAATTTAGTGGCGTTTGATGTGAACGCATATTGTAGCATAATATAACAGAGTTCTTGTCTGCTTTTACGAAAGATTGGTACATCACGGAGAACCTTGAATCGGGTGAATGAAACGTGAATTACTGGTGTTGGAAGTACCGAGGAACGAAGTTATCACATATATGCATCTAGTTACATGGAAGGTTGGTGTGCTGTAGGAATTTGTCTATCGGGATATTGAACTGTGAGCTATTGGCATTGGCAGCACCGGGTAACCGATGTGTTACAGAGTGTTATTTGCTTTCATTGAAAGTCGGCGTGTTACTGCAACATACACTTTGGACATTGAAACGAGTTCCATTGAGCCTCTCCAGAGTATACAACTGATATATCAGTTCATACTTCATTGGGTTCTTACATTCTTATCACGCTCTCCCTGGGACATCTTGGTTTCTACTAATATACATATATATATATATGTTTGTTTTTTTTTTAATTTATGAGTGTGTGTGTGTGTGCGCGCGTGTGTGATTATATATATATATATAATATATATATATATATATGCAGTTTACTGTTGGCATTCTAAATCTGCTTCAGTCAACCATTTATAGAATGTAGATCCAGAATGCCAAAAGGTAAACCAAAGCGAAAATGAATACATCGACAACCATGGTTCGATGTATTCGACATAGCAGGAGGTGGCATCAGTCACCCATGCTATGCACATTAATGTACCGTAACACTTCACAGTCAATGGTACAGTAATGCTACTATTTTGCAGGGGGGCTATGTCCCCCTGCACCCCTATGTGGGGGCTGCGCCCCCCCCACACACACACACCCTGCACATTAAATATACCAACTCCAAGATCGCACTACAGTGAGGAAATGGGCTAATTCATTGTTCACCCCGGAGCCACAATCTCTCAGCATATCGAAATTGGAATGATCGAGTGTAACATGTCACTCGATCATTCAAAATTGAGCACTTTTGGTTCAATTCACTGCCGTTTTTGAAAACAGTGATTCGACCAAGTGTCACTCAATACCCTGCACTGTAAACCTGTATATATATATATATATATATATATATATATATATATATATATATATATATATGTATGTGTGTGTGTGTGTGTATGCATACACATGTGTATGCATGTATTTCTACTTTCTGACCTACAGCATTTTCACACTGCAATGACATTTCTTCTCCCAGCTTTATGAAAGTTTCAGGTTGTAATATTTACTATGTAACTCCCTTCCTTTGCCCGTTTCTATATTTGCATGCTGCTGTGCCATAGGTGCATACTGACATATCTCTTTAAATAGTGTAGGTTCTTCTTCTCACTGTATCCTTAGCCAAATGTTCGTATCTTTAGGGCTTTCTAATATTATGCATTAACCTTTGTTCCATTCATTCACTCTTATGAATGTGTCTTGATGGTTGTCACCCCCACCCCCTCCTTCCAGACTGGGCAGAGGTGTATTTGTATGCTTATTCTCTTACTGATTCCCCTCTCCACACTGATAGTTTAGTCTATCAAAATGATTACCTTCTTCCCATTGCCTTCTCAAATATTTAAAGTGTGGAAAGTATTTCCCGGTTACAGCAATGGTTAAATTTGAGACCACAGAAACAGGATGAACAACCTTTCCAAACACAGTTTGTATTTCCATTTCAATAATGGGATACTCCTTCCTTTCTCCAAAATTATAAACCACTTAATTTTTTTTATAAACATACTGCACTTTTTTAATGGTAACCATACTGCTTAAATCTAGGAGTCCCTGCAGCTTTCTACCATCATTTAAGATACTACATTCAATTCAATTTTGCAGTAACATAGCCGCAAAAAGCTGTCTCAACTAATCTAGCAGACAGATTATCAAATTCTATAAACTCAGCAGCGTTAGTAGCATGCTTTTCAGAGTTTACAGTTTTCACAGGTAGAACAGTGTTATCACTATTAAAAGATTCCAAAAGCTAAAGCCAAAACTATTTACAGCAAATTGTGTTAAAAATTTTAAGCTATAAAATCATTACAAATTATCATATCATTGTAATTTCGAACGGACAAGGTATGGACCATTGTATCAGATTTTATTTTCCCATTCCTTCTTTCTTTAACTCTTCCATTGGACCCTTCCCCAGGAGCCAATAAACTGGTACTTAACTCCAATTGTAATTCTAGTAGTCCCTATGCCATCCCTTAGTGCCATTTGAATATACCATGCTCTCAAATTGTGTTGGACTTCTGATGCTCCCTACTCTGATTTCTCTCCATATATCTATACCACGAAATCTCTGTTCAAAAACTGCCTGGTCATTTTCTCTCTCAACTTTTTCTTCTTTGCTTTCTCTTATCCACTTATTAGCTGAATTAGGTCAGTTATTGTTGGCGAAATATGCTGCTTCCTTGCCTTGTTATTTTTTTTTAACCAGTATTACTATTAACCCCACCAGGTTTCTTTTATTCCATGATAATCCATTCTCACTGACTAACCCTAGCATCACTGTCTTTGGTATAAATTTCAGCTCTTTTCTTATAATACTACTCAGTGTCTACCTCTCCCAAATATTTTCTAATTTGTATACACAACCAGAAAACATCTAATTATCCTTGCTCCAGTCCCACATCTCCAAGAGGATTATAGAACATCTGGGAACACATGATTCAGCCTAACTGGAGTATAAAAATATACTCCAAACAGATGCAGAACTTACTTTATTTGGTAGCATATCTTGGGGCAATACATGCCTGCTTCCATTTCTCCAGTGTTAGTTGCTCCACCCAATATTGTGCTCCATCCCACTATTATCCTATTCACTTTAGTTGTCTTAGTTTCACCATGCACCCAATATAGTCTAGTAACCAGTTTTTTTGCAATCCTTGTTTCCCCAAATGTACTAGCAGTGGGATAATTGCTGATAAAATCTCCTTCCATTGTCCTTATTATACGTATTAACCCTTGAAAAGCTATGTGAAGTCTGTCTGGCAAACTGAAGATTCCTTGAACATCTGACCAGTTTATGATTCAATCAAATGTCACTAGTTATTCTCAATATTTGATTTCTGTGCCCACAGATTTTCACTCCCCCCAACTTATGGTCCCTAACCTTTTATCATCTAGTAAAAGCCTTATCAAGATACATTCATTGATCCAGCCCTTGTAGCTTTTATGTTAAAATAACCTTCTACGTGTTCTCTTATACAATTTAAAAGGGTTGCCTCCTCTCTTTTTATGAGCTTCTCAGTACCAAAATTCAAAGAAATCCATCCAAAGTCTTATTTCCACCCTTGTCAACCTGGTCTCCATAGCTTTCCAACTCTCATTGTATGTACCTCAATCACACAGGTACCAGTACCTGAGTTTACAGGCTAGAACATATCCAAAGTAGTCAAGGACCTCTAACCCTCCTTACTCTCTTGGTAAAACTAGCTTAGTCCATGCAATTCTAGGTCTGATTTCTCCATATAGAACCTCCATTTATTACTTTTTCATTTTAGACATAAAATAGAAGTTATGTTCTTACCATAACGTTCCATGTTAGTTGTCTTCTTCTCGCCTTCTTTCTTGCTGGATGGGTTCGGAGCCGACCTCGGCTCCGACTCGGCCACTCTAAAAGCTCGAGAGTTGGTTCCACCGGCTCGAGGCTGCCCCTATATCCCATAATGCTAGGCGTGAATTACCTCAGATCTCGTTTGTGAGCTAGGCCCAGCTAATAATACAACCAGGAAAAACTGGAAAGAGTCCACCTCTATAAACAAAGGGAAAAACTGGAAAGAGTCCACCTCTATAAACAAAGGGAAAGAGAAAGGGTGACCTAAGCCTGATCTAGGAAAATATGCACAGCAGAGCATATACCTATCGCAAAGAGGTGGTAGAAAGAGAGGTCACAATCAAACTCCTCTAGGTCTGTCCAGGCCAGGGGGAAGGAGGGTGGGACGCAAGAAAGAAGGCGAGAAGAAGACAACTAACATGGAACGTTATGGTAAGAACATAACTTCTATATGTTAAGTTGTCTATCTCGCCTTCATTCTTGCTGGATGGGACCGCGTCCCTAGCACCTTGTCCCGGGTGGCCTAACGGAACAGACTCTTGAGAACAGTGGAACCAAAGTTAGCTCTGTGCCTAGAGGCTAAATCCAACTTATAATGAGAAATGAAAGTGTGAGGAGTAGCCCAAGTAGCCGCTGCACAAATGGTGTCAATAGGCAGTCTGTCTTGGAAGGCTATAGAAGTAGCCAAAGCTCTGGTGGAATGGGCTTTAGGTTTGTTAGGCAGCTTTTGGTGTCTAATCTCATAAACAAGGGAAATCAGAGATGTTAGCCATCTAGATAATGATACCTTTGAAACTGAAAGTCCCTTTCTGCCTTCTGCATAAGAGACAAACAGCTGGTCAGATTTTCTGAATTGTTTGGTTCTATCCAAATAGTACCTTAACTGACGATGAACATCTAGCCAATGCAATTTTTGTTCAGACCTATTAGAATATTCTGGAAAAAACACAGGGGGTCAATGCTTTGATTTAGGTTAGACGCCGAGGCTATCTTAGGTAAAAAGGACGGGTTGGTTCGTAAAGATACCCTGTCCTTATGGAACAACAGATAAGGAGGTCGACAGCTGAGTGCATGAAGTTCTGAAACTCTTCTAGCTGAAGTAATAGCTACCAGAAAGAGAGTCTTCCATGATAGCAATTTTAAAGAACAGGAGGCTGCAGGTTCGAAAGGGGGAAGAATCAAAGAACTAAGAACTAAATTTAGGTCCCAAGGAGGAGGAGGATTTCTTATAGGAGGTCTGAGTAGAAAAACTCCTTTCAAAAGGCTTTGCAAAGCTTGTGGGACATTATGGCAGACTCTGAAATGCCCACATGAAAGTTAGAAATAGCTGCCAATTGAACTTTAAGAGTAGAAGGAGATGAACCTGCATGGAAGAGTTCAGCTAGAAAATCAAGGACCATTTGGATGGAAGCAGTGAAAGGATCTATGTCCCTTCCTTGAGCCCAATAGGCAAAACGTTTCCACTTACTCAAATAAATCTTTCGAGTGGAAGATTTATGGGAAGCTATCAAAATATCTCGAACAGAGTGAGATATTTGAGGAAGCCTGGCTAAGGTTGGAATTGGAGGAATCAAGCAGTGAGGTTCAGAGAGGGAAGGGAGCGATGAAACTGACCCGACTGATGGATCAAAAGATCTGGAACTAGGTCCAGATGCCAAGGTCGCTTCAACAGAAAATGATGTAGAAAGGGGAACCAAACCTGTCGAGGCCAGTAAGGAGCAATGAGGATCAACGAGGCCTTCTGAGCGATAGCTTTCTGTATCACTTGAGAGATTAGTGGGAAGGGAGGAAATGCATACAGAAGTCCCCGGGGCCAAACTTGGACTAGAGCGTCTCTGCTGGGCTGGCCTGGTAAAGGGAATAGGGTGAAATAATCTCTGCACTTGCTGTTTTGGGGAGTAGCAAAAAGGTCGCAGCAAGGCTGACCCCACTTGAGAAAAATTTCTCTCACAACAGAGTCTTTCAGAGACCACTCATGAGGCATGAGGATAGCTCTGCTTAACTTGTCCGCGATTTGATTGGACTTCCCGGGGATGTGCGTTGCTATCAGAAACCGCTGAGAAGAAATCGCCCATTGCCACAGTCTGAGTGCTTCTCGACACAGGGGGTAGGACCTGGTTCCGCCTTGTTTGTTGATATACCACACTACAGACATATTGTCCGTCTGGATTGCTATCGTTCCCAAGGGAAGAGAGTCTTGAAGGGCTTGCAACGCTAAAAGCACTGCTCTCATCTCTAGAACATTTATGTGCAAGTGGCATTCGTCTGGTTGCCATGTGCCCTGGACAGTTCTGCCCTGATAATGCCCCCCCCACCCGATCAGGGAGGCATCCGTTGTCAGAGTAGCAACCGGAGGGGAAGGAACAAAGGGTCTTCCCAATAAGAGCTGAGGGGAAGACGTCCACCACAGAAGATGATTTCTGCATGTTTGCGTAATCATAATGGTGTGGGACATCGGAAGTTGCTGGTATGACCATTGTGTGAAGAGCATCCATTGAAGTATTCTCATGTGGAATCTGGCTAAAGGAAGCAGAGGTATGGCAGCCGCCATAATCCCCAACACTTTCAGAACTAACCTGGCTTTGATTCTGTTGCTGCTGAAGAGGAGCAAGACCAGTTTGTGTATGTCTGTTATTCTCTGATCTGTTAGTCTCGCAGACATGTTGACTGTGTCTAGATTTGCGCCTATGAAGGTAATAGTACGACAAGGCGACAAAACAGACTTTTCGCAATTTATTGAAATGCCTAAATTTTGACAAATGCGAAAGGTGTAGTCCCTGGCCATTAGAAGAAGATGCTTGGTGGGAGCTGTGAGGAGCCAGTCGTCCAAATATGGAAACACCTGGAATCCTTGACGTCTCAGGTGAGAAGCTACCACTGCCATGCATTTGGTAAACACCGGGGGGGCAGTGGTGAGACCAAAGGGCAGGGCCCTGAATTGAAAATGACTGGTTCCCAGCCTGAAGCGGAGGAATCTTCTGGAGCGTCTGTTCATTTTATGTGATAGTACGCATCCTGAAGGTCTATAGAGCACATCCAGTTTCCCTTTCCCAATAGGGGAAGGATGGACTGCAGCGTGACCATCCGAAATCTTGTTTTCTTGACTGACTTGTTCAAGATACTGAGATCCAAAATTGGTCTCCAGTCCCTGTTTTCTTTGGAACTAAAAAGAACCTGGAGTAGATTCCGGATCCTTGCTGGTCTGCTGGAACTGGCTGAATTGCTCTTTTGCAAGCAACTTTGAAATTTCCAAAGCTGCAAGATCCCTTTGAGCGGTGGAACATCTGGAAGGGATTTTTGATTGGTTTGGAATGCGAGCGAAGGAATGGAATAGCCTTCGGAAATGATGGACTGTACCCACTTGTCTTGAGTCAGGGATAGCCAGGCTTCTGGGTACAGTGACAATCTTCCCCCGACTGCCTCCGAAGGTGGACAGTCGGGCAACACCTCAGGGATGCTGAAAGGGCTTATCGGAAAAAGTTTCTCGATTGCCCTGGTTCTGCGGACCCCCTCTGCCTCTGGGGTGACGTCTACCATTATTGTTCCCTCCTCTGCCTCTGGATGGGAACCGACTCTGTGCGTCAGGCAAATTCCCTTGTGATTGTTTGCGGAACCACATTTTTCCACTTTTCTGGCCTTTGGGGTAAGGTCTAGAAGGAGTAGAAAAACGGACTCCGACGGCAGAGAGAGTTTTGCCATCCGTCTCGCACCTAGTCAAGGTTTCTTTCACTTGAGGACCAAAGAGAGATGATCCATCAAACGGGGAATTAGTGAAAGACGTTTTAAAGGGGTCCGCAAAATTGCATAGACGCATCCAGGCATGCCGGCGTAAGGCAACACCTGTCCCTGCGGCTCTACTCGCTCCATCAGCCGCATATGAGAGGAGGCGCATGGAGGAGTTAGCTATCGAATTCAGGGTAGTCAGCTGGGTGTTCATTTTGTCCTGAAAATCTGCAGCTGAAGGATCCTTCAACATCTCACTCGCTTCCTTGATCAAGTCTCTCTGGAGACGGGTGAAATGGCATAGGTAGTTCAGCGAACGCATTGCGAAGGTCGCTGACGAAAACATCCGCTTCCCATACCTGTCCATAGACCTAGATTCTTTGTTAGGGGGATGAACAGGCACTGAAGGATCAGCTAGTTCCTTCATGGTGGCAGCAGCTACCACCATAGCATCCACAGAAACACCTTTGGTTAGAAATTGTTTGTCGGTTGGTGCTGTTATAAATTTAGAAGGTCTCCTGGGGGTAGGATCCACTGAGTCAGGAGCCGTCCAGGCTTTCTTTGCCACCACCTGCATGAGGGGATCAAAGGGGGGGGACACCCAGGAGGTGGAAGGGCGAGAGCCAAACGCCTCAAGATACACGGATTCATCCTCCGAAGGGTTAAGGGCTGGCCAATTTCCCCTCTGTTTCAGGATCTCTAGAATGTCCGCAAAGGAGACATCTTCAAAAGGGGAACGGGGGGAACCCTCGGAATCCTCTAAATCTGTGTCAGAGGTGACAGACTCAGGTGAGTCTATGTGCTTCCTCTTACACCTTCTCTTCCTAGGGGGCTCCCCTGCCAATTCAGGGGAGGCCTCGGAAGAAGATGAGATCCCCACAGGGGATTCTTGAGGAGCTGGCTCTCTGCGGTCTGGGATGAGGGAGTGAGTCGACATAACCAGAGGCACCGAAGAGGGAGGGGCGGACGGAGCCGACTGTGGAGTCGAACAAGGTTCCAACACACTCCGCATGACCTCGAACGCACCCCTGTCTGGCAGAGCCAGAGGTCCCGCCCGAGAAGCTGAGAACCTCCTCGGCACCGACAGAGATGGCTCCGAGGCCGATGTCGGAGCCGAACTCACCAGCACCGAAGCACCGAGAGGGAGAGGGGGGTCGGACAAGGGTCCGATGCCACTCACCCCCTCGGAGCCGACGAGGGAAGTCCGGCGCCGAGATTCTTCAAAAGAAGAAATCAGAGCCGACGACGGAGCCAAAGACAAATGTATCGGCTCCGACGCTACCACAGTCTCGGTTCCGAGACGTCCCGGCTCCGAGCTCAAAGCAGTCGGAGGAGGAATATTTATAGGAATAAGTTGAGGCATCAACTGATGAGTCGGGCTCTGAAGCATTTGGGCCAGTGCCTCGGACTTTAAAAGTCGACTCACTACCCTCTGGAGGTCATGATCCGAGAGCCTCGATGACCTGGAGGAGTGAGATCTGTGGCTCCGTTCAGACAGCAAGGGAGACGCTGGAGCCGAATGAACGGAGCCAAGGGATGGTGACCTCGACCTCTTTCTAGATGTCGGCTCCGATGGTCTGATCAGAGCCGACCCAGGAATCTCTAATGCCTCGGCTCCAGCCGGAGCCGAGGGAACCACAGACACTGTAGTCAAAGACTCATCGGCTCCAGCCAAAGCCGATGTAGCAGCAGGCTTCGAAGCCTTAGGCCTCGACTCAGAAGCTGGAGCCGAGGTCTTGGAAGCCTTGGAAGGTTTTCCCGAGGTAGCAGATAGGGAACCTTCAGGCTTAAGCAAACCCCTTAATATGAGTTTGTTTTTCCTTTCCTGCAGGACTCTAGGGCTGAAGCCATGGCATACAGCACAAGAGTCCTGCAGGTGTAAAGGTCCCAGGCAGTACACACAAGAAGTGTGACCGTCTGTCAAAGACATTTTCTGACAGCACGAGTCACACTTCTTGAAGCCTGAGACCTTTGAATCCTTGGACATTTTCAAGGAACCGAAGTGTAACCGCACACAATAACACACACACAGATTACACTGTCAGAAAAATCTAAGTAAGATTACTTTAAAACAAAACTTCTGAAAAGTAAGTTAAGTTAAGGATATAAAACTCCTATCAAAAACACATACACACACTGAGGGAAGGAAGGGCCCGAAGGCCTAAGGAAAGAACTTATTAGTTCTTGAAAAAAGGGGCTGGATAAGATGGTAGAAGGGATAAAAATCCACTACACTAAAGGTAACAAAAGGGGATAAACTAAGCTAGAGTAAGTTTAAGGTTATTAGACTAATCTAATTTAAACTAACCTGGAGCCGGTAGAAAAACACCTCGATCGCTGTAGCGGCAAACGAGATCTGAGGTAATTCACGCCTAGCATTATGGGATATAGGGGCAGCCTCGAGCCAGTGGAACCAACTCTCGAGCTTTTAGAGTGGCCGAGTCGGAGCCGAGGTCGGCTCCGAACCCATCCAGCAAGAATGAAGGCGAGATAGACAACTTAACATCTTGACTTGGGGAATGTGTTTGCTACATAAAGGAATTGTGACTTGACAAACATTTTCAGTGCTGATATTCTGTGATCAACAGCTAACATCTTATTTTCTTGAACAAATTATCAATTTTTACCTCTAACATTTGATATACTATTTTACGGAGTCTTCCAGTGTTTTAGCCATTATAACTCCCAGATATCTAAATTCCCCTTTGTCTTCCAAAAATGAAAACTATTGCACCAGCAAGGGGCTTGCTTCGTAATTAATAGTTACTACCTTTGCTTTTGTCACATTTATTTTATAACTTGAGTATTCCTGAAAGGTGTTTATCATCTGAAACACTGGACCTATGTCTTGCACTGAGTTGCCTAATGTTAGCACAATATCATCTGCAAATATGGAAAATATAATTGGTGCCAACCCCCAGTAATATCCCCTCAACTATAGACATCCTGCTTAGTTCCGTCAGGGGTTTAAGAGGTAATGCAAATATTAAGGGAGACATTGAGCAGCCCTGCCTTGTGCCCTTTATCATCTGTATCACAGCTGACAAGCTTGCCATTACTTTTACTGTTGCTGTGGATCCTTCATACAGTATCTTAATTAAATTACTGAATTACTGTGGAAATCCAATCTACATCAATACACTTGATGAGAATTTCCAGTTAATCATGTTAAAAGCCTTTTCAGTGTCCAAACTTGGACACTTCAAAGGTTTCTCTTTCTCTGTGCTCTCATCTTTCATTAAAACAATTATGCTAATTGTATTGTCAAATGCTTGTTTCCCTCCTTCAGATCCACACTGATCCATCTTTATCAAGTTAGGTAAAATTATGGCCAATCTTTCCCTTCCTTGAGAATTACTATAATGATTGCCTCTCTCCAGGATTCTGGAGGAACCCAACCTTTCTACATTGTATTCATCAGTGTTACCATTTTATGAAACTGTAGTTGTTGTTCTAGTTTCCAACACTCAATTTGTGTACCATCCACACCTGAAGATTTCCCTACCCCTTGGTGAATAATGGCCCTTTGGATCTTCAGTATGTTATAGGCTGCATTACCATTCTGTCTGTTATATGTGTGAAAGATAAGGAGTTAAGTAAATTTCCCTTCTGGTTGTTGTAAGGATGCCCCACATCCTCCACCAAGTACAGAGTGGAATAAAATTTTATAAATATTTCTTGTATTTGATTGGGGTCCCTAACCATTTGGTCAGCCTCTGCATCTCACAATTGAAAAAAAAAGCTCAATCAACTACCTGCTTTCTCAGGTGCAATGCCAAAGCTTTGATCTACTGTCAAAATTCATATGCTGGATCATAACTTTCTTTAAATTGTATTTTTGTATCTAAATATATTTCCACCTGAGTTTTTCCCTTCTCATACTACTGTTTCAGAACTTCAGACCAGTTACTTCTGGACTTCTGAAGTTGTTTTTGTTTTTGTTTCAGCTCCTAGAATCTGTTTCTATCCCTTGCTGTTAAGATTTGGGAATGATGCTGAATCTTATTTCTCAACTCTACTTTTATTCTGTCTCACTGTTTACAAGTTATTTTTGCCCCTATGTCAGAAGCGTCATTAATATATTGTGGATCTTGTTTCAATCTTTTTTAATTTCCATCAATATACCTGGGAACCTCCAGTGCCTGCCCAGGAAGGATGGAGGACATAGTCTTGATGTTGTGTTTGCTGGTAATGTGCTTTTTCAGGCTGTGTTATAGTTCTACAATTAAGAAGCTCTGACCACTTGGAGGTTTCTTGGAATGCTGGTAATAATAAGCATGTCAAGTCCATCACCAAAAATGAAAAATGTTATTAATTTTATTACATTTAAAAAATAAAAATAATCTGGGTGGCTATTTGTCAACAGATCAAAAAACCGAGACATGGCATTGGGAAGAAATAATGAACTGTAAATGTATCTCAAGCGTGTTGAAATATATTTTGCGAGTTTATTGAATGTTTCATATAGTTACTTTCCAGTTCATAAGCAGATGATTAGTAAGATTAGAAATGCGGGAATCCCCCTGCTGGTTAGACTCTACAAAATGTTATAATTCAAAGAAGTATTTTTAATTTTGTAATTTTATATAGGAAATTCTCAAGTCATATGGGAAAAAAAACTAAACTTCAGAAAGTCAGAATAAAAAGAAATGAAACGGGCTAATAACAAGATAATAATAAAGCTGTTTATAGATATATTCATCAGTTCCATGGAACCAGCCCAAGGAGTTTAGGGTGTACTGGAAGTCCCGTTGTCAGTGATCCAAATGTACATGCTAATATGTTGTGTGATGCCTTTTTCCCTTCCACTCCTTTCAGCTCAATAAAGTGTTTTTGATTTTTCCACTGAAGAAGAATGCCCATATTACAAAGAATGGGATGTATAATGGATTAAGGCAATTAGGAATGATGCAGTGGAGGGATCTAACAGTCTTAATGGTTACTTTTTTAACAACTGTTTTGCTTCAGCTAATTTCATATTTGAGAGTTCTTTCGACTGACTTATTTACCAAACATTTATAAAGAGGCAGTTTTTGTCCCAGTTCCCAAAGGGTGGAAGATGGGTAAAGCTAACAACTGCCATTCTATGAGTCTAACAAGTCTGAAAGGTAAAGAAGGTAAAGCACTTGAAATAAAGTTTTTGTTTTCCGATTTTTCTAGGCAGTTGCTTGACATTTTTCGGTATAAGTTTATTTCTGTAAGATCATGCGTAAATAATTTGGTACACTTTCACATGAAAATAGTCAATTCATTTGAGGTAGGCGTATGTTTAATGTTATATATTTTGATCTTGCAAAGGCTTTTGACACTGTATCTCACTGCTGGACCTTGGAAGTTGTGAAGTCACTGAAAAGTAAGAAATACATCATAAACTGGAAAATACATCATAAACTGGATTGTACATTGGCTCTCTAATAGCATATACAAAATTATGGTTACTGATACCTTCTTTGACGAAAAGATGATTAACATTGGAGTCCTTAGAGTTCTATTTTGGGATCCTTTTTATTTTGCCTGTTCATGGGTACACTTCTTAAATATGATATGGTATAAATAGGAATGTGGATGACACTAACATTGGGATTATTGTTTGAAATCTCACTGAATACAGTAATATGTAACCACTTGCTTTATAATTTGTAATAAGGTGTTTTTTTAATCAAAAACAATGCAATACATTACATTTTGGTTAAGAGAATAATATCCCTATGTAAACTTTCAGGGAATTATTCCTGAAGGTACTTCTGTTAAATACTTGAGATCATAACAGATGTCCATCTGAGATTTGCAGCTCATGTTAATGCTGTTGTGAAGAAATGACTATAATATGATGGATATTTTATGATCTATCAGTAGTAAAAGTAAGAATGTGCTACTTCCTTTATTATGTTATGCTAATTAAGCCTCACGTGGTACATGGTGCATCTACATGCATTTACAATATTACTTCAATTAAGAGACTGGAAAGAATACAGAAAATGTTTGCTAGGCAGACCTCCAGAATTTGTCATCTGCCATATAAGGAAAGGCTCATAAAAGTGGGGTTTTATTCCATATCATACTAGCTTGTTAGGGGGATGTTAGTATAATCTAGAAATGCTTTAACAACAAAGTTCTATCAACTACCTCCAGTGTGACATTCATATCCCACTATTTAAATTCCAGAAATAAGAATTCTTTTGTTATTAAGATAAATCTTCTACCGGGCTAAAAAAATATTATTTTTTAAGTATAGGGTACGTCATACTTGGAATTCTTTGCTGCTTTATGTTACACAGGCACCTTCAACTGTAACATTCAAGCTTTACTTGAATAATTGATTTGGAAATCTCTATATGACTTGTGCACTTCAGGTGGCAAGTTCCATGGTGACCTTTATTGAGCCCTTGAGTCAGCCTTTTCCAATACATTAAGCATTAAATGTGTATCTTCTTCTTCTTTCGGCTTTTCCCGGTTAGGGGTCACCACAGCGGATCACCTGTCCACTCATGATTGGCAGTGGGATTTACAGTATTGAGTTGCCAGCCCGGTGTCCAACCTTCCACAGAAGGCACCACACACTCACGCACTCATGCCTAGGGCCAATTTAGAGTGTCCAATCCACCTACAGCATGTCTTTGGGATGTGGGAGGAAACAGGAGCACCCGGAGGAAACCCACGCGACCACAGGGAGGACATGCAGACTCTGCACAGAAGGCACCCCAGCCGAGGAACGAACCGGAGAACCTCTTGCTGTGAGGCGGCAACGCTAACCGCCGCACCACCATATGAAGCTTTTAAATATGTACTCAGAATATATACTGTACTGTCGTGTATGGGGAATATTCTAACAGCAGTTATTTCTTGAGGTCTTAACTGCCAATTACTATAGTATAAAACAGAGCCACTTTGAGGGAATAACTCAGGAAGGTAGTCCATCATGTAGAGGATCATCTGAAGGAAACTGGAAGTGTTAAATGAAAGAGAGCCCTGCTAGAGCTAACCCGTGAAGTTACCTGCTTTTTTTTTTTTTTTTTTTTTTCGTTTTTTTTGAGCTGAGCATTGGACCTTGAAGAGGCCTGTAGCCTTGGACTTTCTTTGTAACAAAACATGTATCCTGGAGTGGACCGAGCACTGTTATAAGAAATTCACTACAATGACGTTTACTTTCCTTTAGAAATTGCTAAGCAATATAGGCTAATATTTTGATTCTGGATTACTGAATAAATCCTTGTTTTTACATATGTTCCACCTCCATTGCCCTTTTTGAAATTACATTAGTGTTGTGTGCATGGACAGTTAGGCCAGAAACTTGCCAGTTTTCAGTTCCTCACAGTACCTCTGCTACCAACTGCAATCCATACCTGGTCTACATATTTGTTATTAAGCTGTGACTGTTGTGTCCTTGTCATCGTTACCTGTCACCCACAACCACGGATGAATTACCATTGAAAATCATGGAGTCACTGGTGAGGTATAACCAAAAGACTGGTGCAGCTGTACAACACAACCACCACCCCCCACAACTGCTGCCTCTGACAAGAATAAACAGAGAGGATGACCTGGAATAATATTTCGTAACATTTCAGTGTTCTGTCCCCTCAAAGAACTGCAGCTGAGCAGACTGAATAGAAATTCTGTCATCTCAGCTGAAACCAGAAGCACTGAAAATGTACATGGTGGACATGGATGAGACTGACTGCATGGACTAGGATAAACCTATGAAAGAACTCTTAGGTCCGGTATAATCCATTTCATATAAGCAATAAATTTCATAGCTGGTCTTTCAAATTAAGTTAAAGCTTATTTTAAAGTTCTGGATTAAACGTGATAACATCAAAGTCACTTTAGGGGGGCTGTTTTTCTCCCCTCTGCATCATCCTATGGTTCCCTAACCAATGCTCAACATCCACTGCTGGGTCTACCAG
The DNA here is from genome assembly GCF_019279795.1 of Protopterus annectens. Taxonomy (NCBI): domain Eukaryota; kingdom Metazoa; phylum Chordata; order Ceratodontiformes; family Protopteridae; genus Protopterus; species Protopterus annectens. The sequence goes on from NC_056732.1 coordinate 407,353,777, forward strand.
CCATTGCCTAACTACTGGACTTCATCCATTAGAGCTGGGGCTAACAAGGAACCTAATGGCATCCTGGAGGTCTGGCCATCCAGATCCACCAAGGGGGCTCTTTTTTATGAACTACCCTATTTCCACCCCTCCCTTGCGGGTCCTGTGAAGTCCAGGAGCAGGCATGCAATGAAGATGTGTGCCATTTCACACCATCTCCATAACAGACAGCAGCTCATCTATGTCCCTACCGTATTCCTCTTTTGGACATGCCCCCTCAGGGTCAGCCTTACTGTAGTTGCAACTATCTGACCCATACTGCCCCAAGCCCTCAATGGGCCTCACACTGGTCTATGACAGGATCATTATGCCTTACATGGCCCAGAGATTTGACTGTTTGACACTACAGCAAAGTGTAAGGCATTCTCCTACTAGATGTCCTGCTCCTGTAGTAGATACAAGACTCATAAATGGAGTAAACATTTTTCATCATGCATTAAACTAGTGGCTAGTCCAGTGTTATTAGTAACCAGATTCATGCCTCTTCTATGACTCATTTATTTATTTTATTTATTTTATTTAAATTTGTTGACCGGGAGTGTCCGACTGGACGTGGGTCCATTTTCAGTGGAGGCCCGGGGAGAAAAGCTCCACAGTAAAATAAACAGACAGTAGTTACATTGGATTACATAGCGATTAACAATTTAACATAGAAATTACTTACAACATATTTACAGATGAAGAACATAGTACATCACTAGACAACTAGAATCTTTATCTGTGAAGTACATAACAGGCATTAACAAATGTAACAGTGAGAAGTTCCTGCTGTATAATAAGTACTAGTCTTATGAGCATCTGAGCTTGCTATCATCAAGGTAGTTAGTGGAGGTGAAAGAAAGGTAGTAGTTGGATGGGGTGGATGATATTAGAGTGGGAGTTGCAAGGGCATAGCCAGCATGTTTTTAGGTGTGCTTTTAATAAAGTTTTGAAGTTGGTGCATGATGGTACGGAGGTAATTGTGGGTGGGAGTGAGTTCCATAATTTGGCTATGGCGCAAGAGAATAGCGCTTCACCAGCAGAGTTATTGGCTTTAGTGATCTGCAAGTGATTTTTGTTGCTGGATCTTAGTGGTCTGGTGGTGCGATAGGGTTGGAGTAGATTCTGGAGGGATGGGACATTTAGTGGATGGTTTACTAGTTTGTGGCCGAGTGAGAGTTGATACCACTGAAGGAGGTGAGGGAGTTCAAGCCAGCCCAGTTCAGCAAGTGAGAGACAGTGGTGACTACGGTAGGATGTCCCTGTGGCGAATTTGGCGATTTTGTTGTAGCAGGTCTCTAGCTTGTTTAGATCACATTGCCTTAGGTTGGTATATACTGGAGAGGCATAAAGTAGGGTGGAGATAAGGTGGGAATTTGCTATTGAAATCTTTGCTGCTTTGGTGAGAAATTGTTTATTTCTGTATAATGCTCCTGGTTTTTTGTGGACTTCTTTTATGGTCATGGATATGTGAATGTCAAATTTTAGTTTATTGTCTCTTTCCACTCCTAGCAATTTGGTGTGTTCAATTGGGTATATAGTGGTGTTGTCTTTTGCTGTGATGTTAAAGTGAGAGTTGTTTTGAGTATGTTTGGTGGGTTGGAAGATGAGTAGTTTAGTTTTGTTTGGGTTGAGTATTAATTGGGCATCGGATAACCAGGTTTCAACAGAGGAAAAGGCTTCCTGTGTGACTTTTTGCAGTTTGGGTAGGGACTGGGCTGAGCAGATGATGGTTGAGTCATCTGCGTATTGGATGAGTGTGCCATGTTTGGTGGCAGAGGCTAGATTATTGGTGTAAACAGAGAAAAGTAGGGGTCCAAGGATGGATCCTTGGGGAACCCCTATGGAGACAGGTAGTTGGGGAGATATGTCATTCTGCCATACAACGGATTGTTGGCGGTCAGACAGGTAACTCTGAAACCAGTTGGTGACTGACTGTGAGAAGGATAGGTTATTGAGGACAGAGATAAGTTGTTTGTGTGGGACCATGTCAAATGCTTTAGATAAGTCTAGGAAAGTAGCAGAGGAGATAGCCATTGTTTTTATGCTGAAGGATAGTGTTAGTAAAGGAGAGTAAGGCAGTGGTGGTGCTATGGTTTGGTCGGAAACCATGCCGGGTACTGGAAAGGAGGTTGTTAGTAAGGAGGTAGTCTGAGACCCGAGATTGTATGCATCTCTCTAGTATTTTGGAGAGTGGAGAGAGAATAGCTATGGGGCGGTAATTGGTTAGTTCTGCAGAGGGTCCGCCTTTGTGGAGGGGAATTATATGTGAGACTTTCCACAATGTGGGAACGTAACTTTCTGACAGAGATCGGTTAATCAAGATGGATACTGGGTAGGCCAGAGCATCAGCTGCGATTTGTAGGTATTCACTTGGGAGGTTGTCTGCTGCTAATTTGGTGGGTTTAAGTTTAGTTAAGAGTTTTTTTATGTTGGAGGTAGGTACTGGAGAAAAAGAGAAGGCAGTGGGGAGATTACTAGTTGAAGGTGTGGGTTGGAGGGGAGGGGGGTTGTGTTGTTTAGCTAGTGATAGTATGGTCTGGGTGAAGTGTGTGTTGAATGAGGTAGCAATATTTTCTGAGGAGTGAGGGATGTTAGGAGGAGGGGTACGGACTTTACCTGGGTGGAGGATGGAGTTTATGGAGGACCAGAATTGTTTGGGGCTGTGTTGCGAGGAGTCTAGGGCAGACTGGTAGTATTGGAATTTGTCCTGTTTTATTAGCTTTTTGACTCTATTGCGTAGTTCTAGGAATGTTTGTCTAGCTGCGGGGGTTCTGGTTTTGCGCCAGTGCTCCCAGGCTTTATCCCTGTTTTTCATTTCTGACTTAGTGGTTTTCTGTAGCCATGGGGAGGGTTGTGCTTTGGTTCTGGAAAATCTTATGGGGGCATGGTAATTAAGGATGTTCACGAAGGTAGAATTAAAAAATTCAACTGCGTCATCTAGACTGAGGTACTTTAGAGCATGCCAGTTACATTATTTGAGGGATAAGATGAATGTGAGTGGGTTAAAGTTTATTTTTTTACGTATTTGACGATAGATGACAGGTTTAGCTTGGTACAGGTATTTTTTGAGTAGGAATGTTGGGGAGTGATCACTGAGGCTATCTGATAAGCAGCCTGTTATATATGACTGGGGGTTCTTACTGACTAGTGACCTACTGAACAGGGTAGTGTGCTTGCTGGAGTTTTTATTTATCCTTGTTGGTGACTGGACTAGTTGGGTGAAGCCATGAAGGTGTACATGATGGGTTGGATTGTTGCCAGAACAGGATTGCCAGTCAATATTGAAATCACCTAAGATGATAGTTTCTTGGGGGAGATGGTGGGAAGACCAGCTGAGGAGGTTTTCTAGTGGAGGGATGTTTTGGCCAGGTGGGAAGTAGCATCCAATTATGTTGATGGTTTTGTTTTGGTTAATTTTGAGGTTGGTATACATTATTTCTTCATTGCCTATTTGTGAAGCTGATGATTTTAAGATCTGGATGTTTAGATGCTGTTTAAATATTATAGCTACACCACCTCCTTTTTTGTTTAGCCGGTCTACTCTTAGTATGCCGTAACCTGTAGGAAGTATTTGCTCAATGGTAATGTGAGGTTTTAGCCAGGTTTCTGTCAGGATGACAATATCTGGGGAGTATAAGTCAATGGTGGCATGGAGTTCATGGACTTTCTTGGATATACTTCTAATATTTAGGCTTAGTAGAAGGAAGTCACTTGGCTTTCTATTGGCTGTAATATGGGAGAAGTTGTGGTTTCTAGTCTGATTATGAGGATTGGGGTTGGAGATGGTAGGACCAGGGTTGGGGTGGATGTCTCCTTTTGATATGCATGAGATTATTAGTTTTCTCAGTTTTTGAATGTGTTTGTTTATAATGGAAACTTTATGATTGTGCTCTGTGGGTAATCAGCTGCTCACATTCTCACAGTAGTCATTTGTTGTGGTTGAGTGCCCAACAGGGATTTACCCCCAAAACTGGTCAGGTTAACCCTCTGGTTTTGTATACCACCACAGTTATTGTCTCAGAAGATAATAAGACCAGGCTTAATTTGAAGACTGATGGAAAGCTGCTCTTTCATTTTGTTTCTCTTACTCACATGGGGTTTATGACTGGTTACTAATGAATGCAATTGCAAGAATCAACAGTGGAATATGGTGTAGGGTAGGGATTTAATGTTTGCTTTTCAGTTTTCGGTATTGTGAGACTTAGTATTTTAAAATTTCAGGTTTATGATCTTTTGGTTTTATCATCTCGGTCTTCTGAGGTTCGATCATCTGGTAATTCGGGATTTAGAAGTAGATCCCAACACACACACACACACACACACACATATATATATCGGTTTACTATCAAAAAGTCGAATGGAGATGCTCTGAAGATAGACAATTGAAAGACAGAGGTTCGATTGTCCGTGTTGCTGAACACTCCTTTTTCGAAAGTTCTCATCAGCGAATGCTACTGTGCATTCACTGATATGAATTCGAAGTGCTGCACAGAGATTGCTGTACAGTGTGGTTTGGGACATTCATCCCTTCCCTGAATGTAGTGTGATCTTGGAGTTGGAATATATAGTTAGATCAAGGTGTGGGGGCACAGTCCCCTATGTGGGGGGCAGGGGTGCTTGTCCCCCCCTGCAAAAACTTGATGTGAGGTGTAGGAGTTTCACTTACCTGAGCTCCTAAACAGACATCATGTGCTCTGTTCAGTGACAATGTCAAATCTGCGGAATTCGTTCAGCAGATTCGACAATGTGATCGGACGCACAGTTTAACTTTAGCTCTTCCCTTTGATGTTCCACACTGGAATTCTTTTTTATATATATGGATAGATATAAGTATGTGTATATAATATGCAACCAGCTTATTGTACATTTTTTATTTTTTATATTTTTTCCCCTAACAGATTTGTTTGTTTTTCAATTGAATTGTACAGGTTATAGGTCACATTAAAGGTGGGAAAAGTTTTGAAATTACTTATTGTGGTCTCATTTTTATATCACAAAATCCTGGCATTTTAACAGAGGTGTGTAAACTTTATATCCACTGTACATATCCAGAGCTCCTTTCCAGTAACATACATGCACACCACACACCTCATAAACAGAAACACAAGCATGCTACATAGGTTCATAGAAGGTTCATAGATTAGTACTAGGCCAACTGCCCTTGCAAGCCATTTTAAGCCTAGCCAGTTATCCCTTGTGAGACTCGAACCCTGTACCTTGTGTTTGTAAGGCAAACACCTTAACCATTAGGCCACCCAAGGAAAAAAAAAAAGTACACATATAATACTACCTCTGCAGAACAGTACATAGTTCACGCACCACTGTCTTACCCCTCAAACTCTTAAGGCAAAAAAATATATCAAACTTATTAGCTATAGATGATTATGATGTCCCTTCTAACAGTCTACATAAGTGAAAGGTCATGGTCAGCTCTCTGTGAGATGCCCTGATATGGCATATCACACATGCACTCAAGTCTGAGAGCAGCAGGTACTGTTATGATCATGTCACAGTTGTTGTAGTTGTGTACGACATGAGACATACCACTCTGGACTGTATGAAGAGAGACATGACTGAGCTCTTAGACCATGTGTCTCAGGCAGGGATGCCCTTGGCTTTCGGCTTCTTACTACCTTCACCTGGGATGATGCATCAATACTAAACAAAAATGACTGACTTCAATACTTGGCTTAGTGTCTGGTGTCATTTGAAGGGCATCCACCATCTGTCGACTGGGTCTGACATCCTCCACACGCATTGATGCTTTGGCATAGATGGTGGTCATTTGTTACCCGTGTGATTTTGGCTACTGCCCAAGGCTCTCCGCACCCCCAAAGTGCCCTTTTTAGGTGGTGTCCCAGGTACAAAATACCACTGTAAAAAGCCCGTCTACAAACAACCTCAAGGTTATACTGCTACATGCTAGGAGTGTCAACACGAAACTAGTTGTGCAGTCACAGACACCTCAGTCAAGGCTGTGGAGAGCAACACAGCCTTACCAGTATACAACTCCTTAGACACGTGCAGAGCTCAAACTGATGGCATGCAAAATAATGGTGGTGGTGTATAAATATTCATTCTGGATACATACACATCCAGATTGATACACAATATGATGCTCTGCAGACAGTTTGGGTGGTTTGGACTGTTTGTAGACACCTATTCAAGTAATTGCTAGCTAAAGGAGCCCCTTCATGAATCAGGACACCCACTTTGCTTATCTGCATCTACTTGAGTCTGTCACAATACATCCTGACACCATGGTGTTGGGTGACTGTAACTACCCACCAAAGAGTCACCTGCACAAAGGTATCTTGACCTCAATAAACCACAATGTCCTGGACTAGCTGGTTGACACCCCTATAAGGGGAGCCTACATAGTGGACGGTGTGCTTACCAATATGGGGGACCACTGTAGCACCCCCACTTGTGTGCCCCTCCCTGGTGAGCTTTGACAACTAATTGGTCTCATTCAGTGTAAGTATCAGACCTGCACCCTCCATTACAGAAAATAAACATCAACAAAACAGATTATAACTTCTTACAGGATGGTATCAACAGCTTCACTGCAACCCCCTCAGAAGAAACCGGCAACTATGCTGAGCTCTACACCAATGCCTTATACAAACTGCTGTATAAATGCATTGCATCGGCTGCACCTGGTAGGTACATCTCAAATTCCTCATGGAAAAGCAACTCTACTGGTGGACAACTGCCATTCACAGGCTTTACAATAACAGGAAAACATTGCACCCTAACAGCAGGAGGAAGGGAGCCCTCTGAACTAGCAACTCTACCTCAGCAGCATGAACAAGCAGATAAAAGGTGATGCAAAGTCTACCAAAACAAAGTATGGGCTCAAATTAGCTTCCACCACAAAGGACAACCACAAGGCATTCTACAGTTACATCCATAACATAAAAGGAAAAGACCTGATTAGTGCCAAACTCGTCTGTCATAAGACCACATATACTGGTGCTGTAGACATATTTGACCCTTTGGTGACAGGTTCTGTGAAATCTCACTCACCTGTCTCCAACACATGCATTGCATGTCATCTCTACCACCTGTCCCCTACCTTGTATGTCTGCAGAGTATGTCATAACTGGTCTCTCTAAGGACAGAAACACACCATCTATGGGACCTGATAACATCACAGGCTGTGTCCTACATGGGTTTGAACATGGACTTACAGCCTTGAGAACTCTTAGAATTCATAATGTAACCACCAGCTTCGTCACAGTTGACTGGAAAGCTGCCACCATTATCCCATTGCACAGAGGTGGTGCATCCACTGACCCCAGAAACTATATGCCTATCATCCTCATTAGCCATAACTGCAAGGTCATGGGGCAGACCATCATGGACATTATCAACAAGAAAGTAGGTAATGTTCAATTTATTTACCCTACCCAGTTTGGATTTGTCAAAGTGAGATCATGCCTGTTAATCCTGGTGGACTTTTTTGAAACAGTCACCAAGGACCTGGCTGATGGAAATGCTGTGCACACAAACTACCTGCACTTAGAAAAGGCATTTAACACTATCCCCAACTCATGGAATCATCCACAACCTCACCCAACTACGCTTCAACCCTTATATCATTAGAGAGGCTGTTAACTGATAGAAATTATATAGTCAAAAATAGGGGACTCCACCTCCAATAACAGAGCTGTAACCTGTGGTGTCCCATAGGGTTCGGTCCTGTGTCCTCTACTGTTTGGAATCCATTTCTCCAAAGTACAGGCACAATGTAAATGTCTGAGGCTGACAATGTTTCAAGATGCCTGCTAGCTAGGAGCAGCCATTGAATCTTCACATCATGGCGACATCCTACATGAGGGTGTTACATGAACAGATGATTATGCCACACACATGGCTGTAAAGTCCATGCAAATATATGAGTCCTTACAACTTTTGGTAACAGCTGTGTTCCTGCAATGTACCACAGCAACAGCGACACTTTACATACATATTGAGAGGTGTGAGACCTAGTGACATGTGTTGACAGCTACCTTAACTTGGATCACCATGTATACACAGTAGAGAGTAGGGCATTCTATCACGTAATACGTGACTGAATTTTGTCTGGTAAAAGAATTTATAACCTCCATGTAGTCTTCCCTCATTCAGCCAATATTTGAGTATAAAGGCACATTTGTTATGCACCTCTCCAATTAGCTGTGGCAATTGGTAGACACAAAGGGTCCTCACAAGGGGATTCAAGTCTTCATCATCTGTCCCATGGGGATTGCCTGAAATCACAGTCAATGTACTGTGTGTCATACAGACTACTCAGAAGTGATCTCTGTCTCGCATACCTGGCAATCTCTGACCCCGCTTTAATGGAAATGCTGCACATGTATAACTTAAATGGACAGCTAATCTACTCACAGTTAAGAACTTAACCTGGTATGTAACACTACTAACACCTACTGGAAGGAGATAATGTTCTACCAGAAGTTAACACAACTTTGGAACAGACTTCCACTTCATGTCAAACAGAGCACCCCATTGGCCCTTTACAGATCCAATCTGTACAGTTGGATGGGTGACCATTATTACACCACAGTGGTTCCACCTGTGTACCTCCTGGACAGGGGCAATAGTTGTCAATCGTGTTAATATGGGGTACAGCTTTGTCTAGGATTATAAGGGCCCTAGGGCCATTAGCCTAGTACATTACAATAATACTATGGTACCATAGGCTGATGTAAAACACTGGTCAACATCCATACACACCAACATGGATGCAGTTAGACCATTAACACTACCCATGTATGTGTACATCACACACACACCATGTTAGCTGGAGTGAGAGTAGAACCCTTACCTATCTAGTGTTACATACTA